>NC_059162.1:67575051-67649527 GCF_019923935.1 Bubalus bubalis | reverse complement strand
AATTTGACATTTTATTTCCAAACAATCCATCTGCAGACTCTGAATCTGATATGAAATCTTGCTCAATTAAAGAAAATAACAAGATAAATATAGTTGTTTGCAAATAACAAACAGGTGTTGGTATATGTACTGTATTCTGATTCTGTTAAAATGCAAAAGAGAAATAAAATATATGTTTTACTGCTTAAACACTTTTAATTTTGCTTCCTGAAGCCATACATCATCTGGCTAGATGATTGATGATATCATTTAAATTCAATGCCCCACCCCCCCAAAAAAAAGTAATCCATTAGGTTGCAGATAAAATTGTCATATTTTCCACTTACAAGAAAGAAAAGGTAGAAGATGAATAAATTAGTAGTCTAACATCCCCCCTCAGGGAGTCTTGTATTAATCTTTTTAAAGTAATGAACAGTGTGATGGAATCAGCATGGGAATCAGCACTATGTACTAGCAGCCTGCTCTTGGGCAAATTGCTCAGCCTCCTCCGGCCTCATTCTCTTCATCTATAAAGTAGGGGTAAAAACAACAACAGCAGCGACAACTCACAGGTTTGTTGTGAAGACTTGATTAAGAGAGCAACTCTGAAATGGCACTGTAAACCAAAATGACCTCCCCAATACTGGCTAACAAAATTAAATTCTGGCATCCTTTTTTTGTTTTTTATTTCACTTCTTCATAGCCAACCCTAACTCTAAAACATTTTTATTTCTCTTCTTTCTCCCAATGTGTAAGGGAAAGTATGAGTTTTAAGAAACCATCATGTTCCTCCAAATTTTACTTCCAAATTTAAAGCCTTAGTAAGGGCTTCCCAAGCGGCACCAGTGGTAAAGAACCCTCCTGTCAATGTAAGACATGCAGGTTCAATCCCTGGGTCAGGAAGATCCCCTGGAGAAGGAAATGGCAATCCATGCCAGTATTCTTGCCGGAAGAATCCCATGGACAGAGGAGTATGATGGGCTACGATGGTCCATTGGATTATAGAGATTCAGACATGACTGAAGTGACTTAGCACACACAGCATAAGTACCATCTAATCAAATCAACACATCTTTGTTGAGCTTCTCATGTGTGCAGTATGTTGCATTAGGTACTGTAAGGACAGAGGAGACAGAGGCATGTTCGTTTATGATACTTTATGAAATAGAATCATATTTAGCAAAACCTGTCTTCAGTACAAATGGTGCTGGATACTTAAGTCATCCTGTTACAAGGATTGATACTTCTCTTTTTCTCTACCCAGTATGTTGGATTCTTTTTTTTGGAGGGGGGGGGTGGCATGTCAAATTTTTTTTTTTTTTAGTTGGAGGATAATTGCTTTACAATGTTGTGTATCAGTAAAAATTATGTACCTACTCCCTCTTGAACCTCCCTAGGCTCAAGGTTCCCAACCTCTAGATCCTCACAGATTGCCAGGCTGGGCTCCCTGTGTTATACAGCAGTTTCCCACTTGTTATCTATTTTACACATGATAGTATATGTATGTCAATGCTACTTTCTCAATTTGTCCTACCCTCTCCTTCCCCTGCTGTGTCTACCAGACCATTCTCTATGTTTGCATCTTCATTTCTTTGCTGTAAATAGGTTCACCAGTACTGTTTTTCTAGATTCCATAAATATGAGTTAATATACAATATTTGTTTTTCTCTTTCTAACTTACTTTCCTCTGTATAACAGGCTCTAGACTTATCTACCTCACTAAAACTACAAATTTATTCCTTCTTCAGTTCAGTTCAGTTCAGTCGCTCAGTCGTGTCTACCTCTTTGCAACCCCATGAATCACAGCACGCCAGGCCTCCCTGATCATCACCAACTCCCGGAGTTCACTCGGAGTCACATCCATCGAGTCAGTGATGCCATCCAGCCATCTCATCCTCTGTCGTCCCCTTCTCCTCCTGCCCCAATCCCTCCCAGCATCATTATGGCTGAGAAATATTCCATTGTATATATGTACAACTTTTTAATCCATTCCTCTATCACATCTGTCAGTGAACATCTAGGTTGCTTCAATGTCCTGGCTATTGTAAATAGTGCTGCAATTAACATTGGGATGCATGTGTATTTTTGAATTGTGGTTTTCTCAAGGTATATGCCCAGTAGTGGTATTACTGGGTCATACGGTGTTTTTATTTCTAGTTTGTTAAGGAATCTCCATACTGTTCTTTTTAAAGGCTATACCAATTTACATTCCCACCAACAGTGCAAGAGCGTTTCCTTTTCTCCACATCCTCTCCAGCATTTATTGTTTGTAGTTTTTTTGATGATGGCCATTCTGATTGCTGTGAGGTGATACCTTATTGTAGTTTGATGAGCATTTATTTAATAATGAGCAATGTTGAGCAGTTTTTCATGTGCTTATTGGCCATTTGCATGTCTTCTTTGGAATCTTCATTTTTCTTCCACAGACCCATCTCTCTGCTTTGGATCATGTTCTCTGTCCTCTGGAGGTGGGTCTGTCTGGCTTCATGCTGGACTGACTGGTGGAGTTCAGTGTACATGCAGAGGAATGAAGGTGGGAAGGAGGGTGATACTGTGCTTTTTCCCAGCTCCTCCTGTGGGGTGCTCCAGCTGAAGGCCACAGCCTCTTTTTTGTTTCTCTTCTGGCAATTACTCCTTTCTCTACCCTTGCTAATCTAAGGTGTTCATGGTATCTGGACACTGTACTTCCTTTATGGTTTTCCTGGACCCTGAACACCTTCAGAAATACTCTTCAGTAAACTCTCCTCAAATGATTCAGTTTAAATGTCCTTCTATTTGCTGACAAGATGGATACACCCACCTGTCTCCACCTCCCTCCCACCTGTACCTACCCCATACCTACTTCCAATTCTAGGTACTGCTTGGTTTGATGTCTCTATACCAATGTTTCTCAGACTTAGGACCTTGTATACCTCTGAAAATACATCTATGGACTCTAGGAGTCCACAAACGCGAGTGTGAAAAGCACAGGTTTGTCCAGCATTCTTACCCCCACCCCCCTCAATATAAGACTCCAACGGGTTAACTCATTTTCTGTTTAAAGGAATCTGTTCTTGTTGGAAAGAGGTCAAAGTAACAATTATATATCATCATTCATTTTTTGCTGCATTGGGTCTTCATTGCTGCACACAGGGCCAGTGCTTGGGCTCCTCATTGCAGCGGTTTCTTTTCTCACGGAGCACAGGCTCTAGGACACAGGCTCAGTAGTTGTGGCTCATGAGCCTCGTTGCCCTGTGGCATGTGGAATCTTCCTGGGCCAGGGAATGAATCCGTGCCCCCTACAAAGGTAGGTGGATTCTTAACCACTAGACTACCAGGGAAGCCCTGTCATTTGTTTTTATTATTTATTAGATATTACAAAATCCCAGTGGTGTACAAAACCTAATATTTTAGGACTAAAAAAAAATGAATTTAATCTAGCACTTTCATTTAATAAATGAATGAACCCAGATTTAGAAAAGCTAAGTAATTTACCTGGCACCATACAGTTTTCATTGGCTAGAACTACAATCAGCCTCCTGATGGAGTTCTAATTCAGTATTATATTCTGCCCAACACCATACCTAACTTTCACTATATTATAGAGAAAACAATAAGAAATAAAATGTTATGTACCTTAACAGTAAAACTTCTAACACTCTATTTATTCCTAAAAGCTGGGGGAAAATACAGACTGTCAAGATATTAGGCTCTCGAAGATACTTTCAGCCTCTCCCTGAGTTTATAGGCAAGGAATCTGAGTCCCACAAAAAAATCAAAATATCTTGTTTCTCCTGTTTCCTGAAGTGTTCCCATAACATTTTCTCCATCACTTTCAGGATCTCTAAGGGAACTTTGAATAATTTGACTCCTAGAGTGTCTTCATAAATCTATCATTTTTTTTCCTATGAGTGGATTTTAAGACTCAAAGGGGCGGTAAGATAGAGAATAACGAAAAAGTGAAATATGCCATCTGATGGAGAATATCTTAAGAGCTACCCTGTAAATTGAAAGACGAGTTAGTTAGCAGCTTCCTTTATACTAGTTTGATGGAAGCTGACAAAGGCTCTCTGAAAGAAGACACCCTTGATTAGTGAGCCCGCTAAGTCAGGGTACCTATGGTGATGAAATGTTCCATCAACCTGTGCACTGACGCTGATGTTTGTCCAGGACGCCATCACCTGTGCAAGACATTCAGGATGAAGTTTTCAATCTCTGTCTGAGGAAGGAGCGACTGCCATTCAATCCACAGGAGCACTTTCTGAGCGTCAAAAGATGCTGTTAACTCTGAGCTGGCATCATTTTTCATCTTAAAGAGGATATTAAACAAGCACAGTAAATTCATACAGGTGAGCCAACATGTGCTAGCCATAAAACAGCACACCGTTCAGGTTGAATTCTTTTATTAAGGCTTATTCTGTGAGGCAATTGGCCGATAACTTTGCCAAATTGTTAAGATCTATATTAAGGAAGCCCCCACTGTGATAAATTTTCTTATTCTCCCATTACAGAGTGGTATTTTGGAAATGGACAGAGACCCCTGAGTTTTGTCCTTATATGTCCCTTTCAGACACCACAAGGCTACTCATCCCCAAGGTCTCATCATCATCCTTCGCTCACCTTAGAACAGGATTATCTCTTTGAACACAGGCATTTTGCTGAGTCAGGTAAAAGCGTCTCTTTAATAAAACAAGAGATGGGAGGGAGGAAAAGGTGAAGTGACTCCAAGTCAGACATCCTATTGAGGAAATTCAAGGACTAGATGATCCCCAAAATCCTTTCATACTTTCTAATCCTCCGGTTTAGGACCACAACAAATGCCTCTACTACGGTTTGCAGACTGATTTCAGCTGAATGTAATCCATGGTGGTTTGCTGCAGAATAGTCTAGGCTTCTGAGTTTCATTCCAAGGTATTTCTCCCCCTCCTCCCCTACTCTACCTTCCATCCCAAATGGGAGTGCTATGATTTTCTGAGACTGACCTGGCCAAGAGAGTGTCCTCTAGGATGGCAGAGGATTTCTCAGGCTTATCCTTCTGTTTGAAACTCCCCCTAATTGGCTGCAAAGCTATGAGAGTCCAGAAATAGAGCCCATGGAGTCTGCTGAAGTGTTTTTACCCAATTTAGTATAGAGGGGGGGCCTTGAATTCACAGTCCTGGACCTGAATCTTGATATAATATTAGCCCAACTGAATAACCTCTCCGAGTGTTACCCTAGAAAACTGAGTGTAGGTATTTACCCACTGGGGTGGATAAAGGGTTAAAGGAGACTCTACATGAGCCTTGCATTGAAGTTCAGCTTCATCCTGGGGGTTCAGCCAAAAAATATGGCATTAGCTTCAACTTTGGCCTTGATCTTTGGAAGGTACTAACAGATATTTTACCTACTTCATCATCATTTCTGGCATCCCCCACCTTGAGAGTCATCAATAATTGCGTGCTTTCATCAGCTACACAATATCAATATGATACACAGCAAGATTGGCAACAAAAGCAAGGGTTTCTATTCAGCCTCATCATTAATGTACAAATATTCACCCTCCAGTATAGGTGAGCTATTCCTGGACCTGCTTTATTTCTCTACCTGATCCTCATGACTACCTGACTGGATAATACAATATCTATGCACTTTCTATGCATTGTGTATCTCCCTAATTAGTATTCAAACTGTACCAGAGCAGGAATTTATTTGATTTTGTTCACTGCAGCATCCCAAACATCTAAAAACTGTGCTAGCCACTTCACAGGCACTTAATAAATTATTCTTGAATGAGTGAATATGCAACAGACCTTAATCTCTATCCTCATACTCAATTCTGCAAGAACAATTATTTTCTCTATATTTCCATAACTGAATTTAGCTGTTCTTCACCAGATTAGCAGTATAAGATTCAGCTCCATGTTTCTGGTGGGGTCATCCATCACACCTAACATTTGGGGAACCTTACATAATTTTAAGGGGTTGAAGAGTTGGCAACACATCCTCCCAGTCATCTTTCCAAGTCGACATCCACAGAAACATGCCCTCTAGTTACCTCTGGGCTATTCCCCCTCCTCCCCGACACTTCTCTGGGTTTAGTGGCACTTTTGGTCTCTCTCTGCTACTTCTGGGCCATTCCTGGGCACACATTCTGGACCATCATTAGGCAGTTCCCAGGCCCTACTGGAATTCAGGGGTATTCTCAGTATTTAATATCCATTCCACCTACAGAACACAATCACTTCTTTTCTGGAGCCTTGTCACTTACCCAGGACTCTACCTAGGAGAGGGCTAAGAGACCCTCTGTTTTCAAATCTGGGTTTTCCAGTGGCCTCACACACCTTGGCTAGAGGCTGGATCCAGAGAGCAGAACACTTAGAATTTTGTTCTTAGGGACTCATCCATGCTTCTTGTCTGATAGTGTTCTATCTCCAGTGACTTACTTTTTTTCCATTCTTATTTGGAGAATCTAAAAATCTCATCAGAATCTGTGCTTTGGAAACTCAAAAGCCAGGAAAAGATTTCCTTTTTTCTGCCTGTTGCGCCACTTTCTTCTTCTGTGCCAGTGAACATAGACTGGTTAGTTGATCAAAATGTGGGATAAGGGTCAACACATAAAAAGAAATATGAGAAAACAGTTAGTAACATTTCCAAAGCATCACACACACACACACAGTAAATTGAAAAAACCAATCAGTTGTTAAGTTGTTTAAGCTTCTCAATGAAAATCTCCAGCTGTCTCTTTTTTGGGAAATGGCAGATCAATTTATATAAGAGCCTCTCAAACCCTCCTTCCAGTAAGTTTGCCTAAGGCAGGCCAACAGTATCTAGAAATACCAAACTCCTAATGTCCAGGCACCTCACTGAGTAGCAGACACCCTGTTCATCTTCTCCAGTCTGCTTAAGCATCACCTTCTCTGAGAAGCCTTGTCTGGTCCCCTCAAAAAAAGTCATCCATCCCTTGTTAGTGTCCCTCACTGTATTCTATAGCATTAATAATGCTTCAGTTAAGGCAGGCTAGAAGTTGCAGAAAACTCAAAAGTATTAAAAAAAAAAAATACATATATATATATATATATGTTTACTTTTCCTCTCATGAAATTTGTAAGTAAGAACCCCAAGGCTGGAAGCTGGCTTCAGGAGCATCAAGGATCTAGGTTGGGGGAGAGGTGGGGCGAGAAGAAATCTGCTTCGCTATTGCCCCCACTCCCTCCCTACAGGACCTTCTCCTTGGGTATAAGATGGTAGCTCACACTCTAGCTACCACATTCCAGGTAGCAGAAAAAGAAAAACAGACAGTAAAGGAATGTCCCTTAACCTTCAGGAAACATCCCAGATGGTGCACACAGAGCTCCTGCCTGTCTCCCATTGGCTGTTACTTAATTGCAAGGCTGTTACTTAATTGCCAAATGGAGTTCATAAAATAGTATTTTAACTGAACTGCAATGTTCCCAACAAAATTTGGGGTTCTCATATGCAAGAAAGAAGAACAGATGGGTACTAGAAGGCAGCTAGCAGTTTCTTTCACTCCTGCTTGAAAATAAAATGGTTACATTTGTTTACCTGTTTTCTTAACCACATAGTAAATTCCTTGAAAAAAAAAAAACGAAACAGTGTCTCATTCATCTTTCTTCCCCAAATTCTAGCACAAGGGCAGACTGGAGTTATACTCAATGTTTATTAGTAAAGGAGAATTTGAAGCCTCTGCAATGGAAGGCACTTGATAGATATAAGGGGCTTTCCCAGTGGTTCAGATGGCAAAGAATTTGCTCACAATGCAGGAGACCCGGGTTCGATCCCTGGGTCAGGAAAATCCCCTGGAAAAGGGAATGGCAACCCGCTCCAGTATTCTTGCCTGGAGAATTCCATGGACAGAGGAGCCTGGTAGGCCCCAGCCCATGGGATCGCAAAGAGTCAGACACGACTGAGAGACTAATCCTTTCACTTTTTTTGGAAGCTGTGAACTCTAGTTCTTAATTAAAATACAAAATAAAAACCAATAAAGGTATATTTAAGAACCTGTTTCTATTCCATTTTATGAAAAATAGGAAACAGGCTCAGAAATATTAAGTAAGTCACACAAGATATCAGGTCCTGTGAGTGGAAATGAAGTGAAGTGAAATTCACTGTCATGTCTGACTCTTTGCCACCCCATGGGCTTTTCAGTCCATGGAGCTCTCCAGGCCAAAATACTGGAGTGAATAGCTGTTCCCTCCTTCAGGGGATCTTCCAAACCCAGGGATCAAACCCTGTGAGTGGCAGAGATTGGACTTAAAGCACCGCCTGACTCCAAAGTCACACTCATTGTATTATGTGGGCTCTTCTACTGGCTGCTTCTAGCCTTTCCTTACCTACAACTAATGTGCCACTTAATGAACCTTGGTTTAAATCTGTATCATGGATACACCACTGGATAAAATGACTAATAAGAGCAGTGCATCCTGGCTCTTGAGGATAAAAGCATGGTACAACTCCTTAATAATAAATCCCTACATATGAACCTTCAAGTTTCAAATTTTCAAATATGCAAAACTTGCATTCCATCAATATCAGGCTTGAGTGAAACTGCAGCTTGCCCCCTGTCTCCTATTGCTGATGATTCTTCAGCTCTACTATCTTCCACCTCCTCTATATTCTTCAGTCAGTAACTCTTCTGGCCTGTTCACTCAATGCCAGCCCCTACATGCCACTGTTGTGCTGTATTACTGCACATTTCAAGGTACTGTACTGTAAGGTTTAAAATGTTTTCTTCATTTTTTTCTTTCTTTTTTTTTGTATTATTTGTGTGAAAAGTATTATAAACCTATAACAATACAGTACTATATAGCCAATTGTGTTAGTTGGGAACCGAGGCTAACTTTGTTGGACCTATGAGCAAATTACACTTACAAACTCAGTCTTGGAACAGACCTTGTATATATGGGACTTACTGCACTTATGATAGAAACCCATCCCCATTTGCTTTCACACTATATCATTGATTTCATCCCTTCATGTCCACTCCCACTTCAAAAGCCAGCTGATAAGACTGTGTTTTGCTTTGCCTTGATGACTGCTTACTTCCTTTGCATGCAATCTTGCTCAACCTAGTATCTTTTCATGAGGAGGGACTAGTACCTGAGCCACCAAGAGTGCTTAAAAAGTCCCTTATCAGCCAAGAGAACCCCACTTGATAAGGTTCTGATCACTATTCTTGGCTCTCACCATTGCTGTGGTCACAAAAACAGACATTCTCACAGCTGCCTCCTCTCCTTCTTGATAGTACCTTCAAATGCTTTACTATCTAAAAATCTGTTCCCCCAATCCATTGATTTAGTGTATTCTATTCTTCATATAACACAAATCATTTCCAAGCATATGTAACCACATAATTATATCCTTATAAACCCTCTAACAAAATACATTTTATATGCTTATTAATTACACTAACAAAATTCCCAATAAAATTTCAGACTGATCTATAATACACATCACATCACACTATTTTCCTCTCTAATAGAAATTCGTAAAAGCACTTTATCATATGACTATACAACTAGAATTGGAGAAGGAAATGGCAACCCACTCCAGTATTCTTGCCAGGATAATCCCATGGACAGAGGGGCCTGGTGGGCTACAGTCCATAGTGTCTCAGGAGTCGGACTTGACTGGGTAACTAAGCATATAACTAGAATGAGTCACAGATCAAGATTAGAATGTAAGGTCTTTGGAGACTTGGCCTAACTGTATGTCTTAAATGTCCATACTTTCTGGCCCTCACCTTGCTGTACATCATATCAGCTCTCATTTATTTCTGAGACTAATCCATATGGGAGAGTCAAGTCTAAAGCCAGTTGAATGGGGCTTCAACTCTAAATGTCCACTGGATTATTTTCAGCAACAAATTATGTTATCCTATGAAAGCAATATTATAATATTATGATCAATAATGCTGAGTTCTTTGTCTTCTTTCCAAAACAAATCTTTTCAAGAAACCAGTATGACTTAGGAAAAGAGGGTTTTATCCACTCTTGGGTCCTACACTTTCTGACCAAGCCAGGTGGTTAATGAATAGCATTTTTTTTAATTATTTTACCAGAATAGCAAACTGCCCAAGGAGGAACATTTCTCATTTTCCTCAAGAAGTGTTTATGAGACCCCTGCCAGCATTCACCAACCTTGAATTACAGCCAGCGAGGGACAAGTACCAACACCACTGGCATCCCTGAGGCTCAGAGTTGAGGTCCAGAATATCAGGGGATTTCAGGGGACTTGAACCTGGACTAGATCTGCAAATCTTAAATTTTAGAAGAAGAATTTTAAGCCATAAACCAATTCTATTTTAACTAAATTCAAGAAATAGGTACTGAGTGCTTACTACACAGCAGGAGCAATACTAGGTGCCAGGGACACAAAGAAATGAGAAGACACTTTTCACCCTCAACAGGTTTACAAACTAAGGAGAGAGGCAGAGCTAGACATTATTAGCTGATGTTTGTCACACTGTGCCGTGTATCCTGATAAAGCCTGAGGAATATTAATAATAACAAAAACGAGAATATAAATATACATAAAAGAATGACTAATATTTGCTGATGCCTACTGTCACCCTAAATGCATTATCTTATTTATTCCTCATGGCAACCTATAATATCTAAGTCACTACTCCCCATTTTGCAAAAAAGAAATGCTATTGGGATGAGCAGAAGGAAACAACAAAGTCTGCCTTCAGGCATTGGGAAAGGCTTCATGGAGAAAGTAACATTTGTTGGAATCATCAAATCTGGTTTCTCATACAGCCCCCAGCACGCAGCGGTGGAATTTCATAATAAAGTCACTAATAGAAATTACGTACTAGGGGATTTCCAAAGCAATTGCTAATGGGGAAACTGCCTACACTAGATGACTAAATATGTTGTTCTGGGTCATTAAAACTGTATTATGCATATGCTGAGGTTGGGATTGGCTAAAACATTATAGAGAGCCGCTAATCTGATCACCAGACCATGTTCAGTAAATTTGTTCAGGGATGAGCCAAAGTTAAAAGTATAAATCCAGCTGTAAATAAGGAAATAATTGGACTGTCTGCATCGGTTGATGAAAATCTGTGGCCAGCTGGAACCTTTTTAAAATTTTATTTTTCATGAACTATTTCATAGATTCAAAAAATTACATCTAGGTAATAGCTAAAGTATCAAGAATGATTGACTGACCATCCATGTGCCCAAGCCAGCTTAAGAAACAGAAAGTGACTAATTCTGGTGAAGCCCCTTTCCCAATAGTTTTCCTTATTTCCCTTCCTCCTGACCAAGGATTATGTCTTTTTAAAACAGTTTATTATATATGCACATAAACTAGAAATATATGCCACTTATTTTTGTACATTTGAACTTGATCAGGGGAACTCGGTGTATCCTTCTCTATTTGCATTCTTTTCTCTGCATTGTGCTTTGATTCTCACCCATGTTGAAGCATGCAGTTGTATTCAATCATGTTCACTCCTATACTATGCAAATTATTGATCCATTCTCCTGGCAATGGATATTTGGATAGACATTTGCATAGACACAGTAAGAATATTTTTGCACACTACACACATGAGAAAGAATTTCTCTACAGTATACAACTAGGAAAGAAATTGCTAAGGAATGGGATATGTTTTTTTCAAGTTTAAAAAATCATGACAAATAATTTTCCAAAGTGTTTGTGCTGATTTATACTCTAACAAAGTCTTTGTGTCTCATATTCTCATCACAGCTAGCATTGTCCAGCCTTGCTAGTCTGTTGGGTATAAGACATGAATTCATTTTGTTGTAATTTGGATTTCTCTGGTTGCTAATTAGGTCTAATATTTTCTTTATATATGTTTAATATCCGTGGTTTTTTGTTCTGTGGAATGACTTTTTCATGTCTTTTGCTCATTTTCTTTTGAGTTTTATTTTTATTTATCTGCCTTCTGATAAACATAAAATTTTATGCTAATGTCATCAAATTCATTTCCCTTTCCTTCGTGGTTTCTATTTTGTGTGAACTGTTTAAAAATGCTATTTCACCACTTGAGGTAAAGATTTTATCCTATATTCTATTTCAGAAGGTTTAAAGATTTCTTTTCACTATTCAAGTTTTAAGTCACCTGAACTAGATTTTTTTTAGAATACAAGGCCTAGGCCCAATTGTGCTTATTTGAACAGAGAGAGTCAATGGTCCCAACATAATCAACAGCACAGCCCATTTTCCTGCTTGGTCTGCAATGTGAGCTCTGTACAAGTCAGGTTTCTATGTATGGTTTCTGACTCTCCTTTTTTATGTATCCATACACCAAGCTAATGAAAGTGAAAGTCGCTCAGTTGTGTCTGACTCTTTGCAACCCCATGGATAGTCCATGGAATTCTCTAAGCCAGAATATTGGAGTGGGTAGCTATTCCCTTCTCCAGGGAATCTTCGCAACCCAGGGATCAAATCCAGGTTTCCTGCATTGCAAGCAGATTCTTTACCAGCTGAGCCATCAGGAAAGTCCACATCAAACTAATACAAAACATTAAAATAAGTCTTTACAGTTCTAGGTCAAGTTCCCCCACATTTTTATTTTCAAGCTGTTCTTGGCTGTTTACTTGCCTTTTCCCCTTTCCTTTACACTTTAGATGCTATCTACTGAGCGAAGAGTTGACTCAATGGAAAAGACCCTGATGCTGGGAAGGATTGGGGGCAGGAGGAGAAGGGGACGACAGAGGATGAGATGGCTGGTTGGCATCACCGACTCAATGGACGTGAGTTTGAGTGAACTCCTGGAATTGGTGATGGACAGGGAGGCCTGGCGTGCTGCGATTCATGGGGTCGCAAAGAGTCAAACACGACTGAGCGACTGAACTGAACTGAACTGAGTTTTACCAACAACTCAATTGCTATGTTAACAGATCAATTAATTATGGGAGACCTGATCATCATATCTATCAACGTGTCATGTCTCCATTTATTTAGGTCTTCTTTCTACATAAAAGACAGATATCTTTTGTTAAATTTATTCCTCAGTATAAATTGTTGTTGCTATTTTAAAACATTTTATACAAATGAACACTTTATAACTATTGGTTGCTATTGTATTACTATGCAATTGACTTTTAATAATCTTACATCTAGCAGTCTTCCTAAACTATCCTAATGTGTTGTGTGTGTATGTACATGTAAATGCAGTAGTTATACTTGAACAATTTTCATGTCATCTCTGAATACTCAGTTTTGCTTATTTCTTTCCACTCATGGCAGCTTTTATTTCATTTTCTTGCTTTACTCCAGTGGCCAAAACCTCCAATAAAACACTGAGTAAAAGTCATAACACATGACTTCCAAAATTAAAATAAATCAATAACTTCTTGCATGGGAGTCATGCTAATATTTCTGAACTCATTCTGGGCTTGGTGTATGTGCTGCCAAAGTGAGACACAGCTCTGTGGCCTCAGGTGGCAGTCGGCCCCTCCTGGGTGCACGTGCAAGGAGCTGAGGAGATGACTCCACAGGTGAGCTCTGCTTTCTGAGGAGTAACAGGCTGTTTCCAGGGCAACAAGTTTGAGCCTTTGGACCAGAATCATACCTTTAACCACATCTCACTTTAGCCCACCTCCTTGAATAAAGTCTCATAAGAAGCCATGACATTTTTCTGTTTTCAACTACTTTGAAAAAGTGAGGCATCGCTTCTGCCACAAGGTGAGCAGTAGGAGATCCCAGGAAAGCACATTATCAATCCTCCAGAGGACCAAATTTGCATTAGGCACTAATACACTTGATTATCTTGCCGGCCCCAGATGTGTCATCTTTATTACCTAAGTAACAAAGTGAATGTGCTGAGGATTCTCAGCATGCAGTCTCTCGCCTTTCCTTCTAAATTCCTATTAGACAAATTGGACTTTCAGCAGCCAGTGGCAGATTTTGGTCCATGTTACTCTTTTCTGGTTTATGAAAATGAAATTGAGCATTCTGTTTAAACTCCACTGGGTATTTAATCTACAGCGTAAACTGGGACATTGACAGTGAAAAGGGGTGCTAAATAAATTAGATGTCTGGGCAGAGGTCTAAACTGCAACTCTCCTGAAAAACCCAGGGCATCTAACCACTTCAGCTATGCCACTTTTCTAAATGCCCTTTCTTTCTCCAGCTCCTCTCGCCGTGATGTTTTTTCCTGTCATGTCTCATGCCTAATTCAAATGTTTCTCAGTTCTATTTTGCAAGGGATTCACCCAACCAACAGCCAGCCTACACAGTCCACTTGTAAACCGCGAAACCGCAAATGAGGTACAGTTTAAGTACCTCATGAAAAATGATTTCAAAGAAACTCTGATTGACCTCGAATGCTGTTTCACATCCTTTGTAGTGTTGCAGATAAGGCTCTAATCTTCTCACCTGTACTTTACTTTCCAAATTATATTATCCAAATTTTCTGTTACAATGGATGGCATGCATTATTTAACACATATACACACACATAAAATATAACATAAATGATCTATTCGTCCTTGATCAGGGAAATCTGCTGTAAACAGCACTGCATCAAGATGCTCTCTGGGATGCTTTTGTGCTTTACTGGTGATGCTCAGAGAAGCCATTTCAGCTGTTTTCAAAAAACATTTAAATGGGTTTCTGGCTTACTCTGCCAACCTGACAGGCCTCCTGGGCAGCTCCGTTTCTGAACACTTCTGCCACAATTCAACATCATCCTATGCCAGTGTTATCATTTATTAATTGCATTTTAATTGGTTTCAACTAATGCCAGCTAACAAGAGGAGATGACCATCAAGTGTGGTTAGACAGCAACTGAAAGAGAATAGAGTAGGAACTAGTCCAATTGAGGAACTGGTTTATCTGAGACAGATAAAAAGTTCCACAAACCACATTTCTCGATACTCCAAATAGTCTCCTAATGGTCCCCAATTTTATATTTGCATAAGAAAATAAAATGTTTATCTGTCAAGAAAGATGGATCTAAAGAGCTGGATTCAAGATGAGCACTGAGTCAAGCCTTACAGGTACATGGAGAATAAGAAGCTCACAAGATGGCAAATGGTAATAATTAACATTTGTTGAATTCCTACCATATGCTGGGATCTTATCGCGTCAATAGCTGAATAGCTATTGTCTCATCTAATCTTCACGACCCTGTGATGTTGGTAATTATGTTATCTCCACTTAACAGATGAGAAAACTGAGTAACTTGCCTGAGGCTGTAACATGGAGTCCTAGGGCTGGGATCTGATGCCAGAGGAGGTGACCTTGAATAACCCAATATACAATAAGGCTGGTTTTATGTATGCATTAAGTGCAAATCTCTGATGTTTGCCTTCCAAATATCTTGCAACCAGCTTCTGCATATGTATCCAGCATGACTAAGGCATGCCTTACCTGTGCCCCATGACTATAGTAAGATACAAACATTTATAATTCCCATGGTGATTCATTCACCAAAAAGACACATTGCTATAGTTACACAAGCACTTCCGTGGTGGCTCAGATGGTAAAGCGTCTGTCTACAATGCGGGAGACCTGGGTTCGAACCCTGGGTCGGGAAGGTTCCCTGGAGAAGGAAATGGCACCCCACTCCAGTACTCTTGCCTAGAGAATCCCATGGACGGAGGAGCCTGATGCAGGCTACTGTCCACGGGGTCGCAAAGAGTCGGACACGACTGAGTGACTTCACTTTCACTTTCACTTTCTTTCACAGTTACACAAAGGAGTCTCACTTGCAGACTATGACAATAAAGAAAAATTTCACAAGGAAGGTTACAGTTGAGCTATTCTAAAAGTGAGGATGGGAATCATTCAAAGTTAGAAGAAATAAAATGTGATAAGATACAGAGTTTGGAAAGCATAAGTATTGCTTAAGAAATATGATAGTTCAGTGTGGACATAGCATAAGACACTGTGATAGAAAATTCATTTGGAAATGTAGATTGGGCCAGATCATAGAAGTTATAAGGTTAATTCAGGCTGCCACACACATTCCAGGAAGACTGATGGTTCCTTAGAGTCAGGGACAGTAACATTCATGTTAGTGACCTCCTCTCCCACACAGAACATTGCATGGTGTCTAGCTCATTAAAGACATTTACAAATATGCTAAGTATATAAGAAAATAAAGTATCAGTCTGTCCAAGGCAATGTGTGTGCTAAGTTGCTTCAGTCATGTCCGTCCCCTTATGGACTATAGGCTGCAAGGCTGCTCTGTTCATGGGGATTCTCCAGGCAAGAATACTGAAGTTGGTCTTCCCAACTGAGGGATCGAACCACAGTCTCTTATATCTCCTGCATTGACAGGTAAGTTCTTTACCACTAGCACCACCTGGGAAGCCCCCAAGGCAACAGGCTTTTTTAAAAAAACATGAATCAAAACCTTAAGTGAGCAGAAGTCACTCAAGCGGTGTAGTGGGGCTCCCTTAAGAAAACAGAGAAGAATTTAAGGAGTTAGCAGCATCTCACTAGAATTCCTAAAACTGCATGAACTTATAATAACTAATATTTTCTGTGCTCTCACTGGGTGTCTGCCTGTGTCCTTGCTGCTGCATTCAGCATCTCACTTTACCTCCACAAACCCTATGAATACAAACAATTATTATTCCTGGTGTCCATCCAGGGATTCTGAGGGCTATTAATAATCTTTGTCACATTGAACTAAAATGAATGTGTAAGCAAAATTTACAGAAGTAAATTTTCAAAATCAGGATTCTATTAGGTCTGACCACTCTTCAAGGTTTGGCAACACTGGAAATCTTATTCTACATGAAAATACACATAGTTAAAACTCCCACTGTTTAGAGGAAGAAAGATTGCTTTTAGAATATTATTAGTGTCCTGAAAGGCAGTGCAAAGAAAATGTTAATTATACAATGCTCACCAACCACTCCTGACATTATTATAATACATACTCATCTGTTTATTTCATTATTGCATGGCTTCTGCAACATAATACAAGCACCATGAAAAGGAAAAGCCCTTGTTTGGTTCACAGCTGTGTCCTTAGCACCTAGAACAGTGGCCGGCACATAGGGGCCTGTCAATAAATAGGAACAAATTGGCTAAAAGAAAAGTTTGTCAGTTGTCCTGGGACTAACATTGTGTTAACCCTTATGTGAGGAGCAATGTTGAGAGCAGTGGTTTTATAAAGAGGCAAGAGAGTGTTCTTTGTGGTACCATGTCTTTTTACCCTTAATAAAAGCCAGAGATATCCACATGACATGTCTCAGAAAGGCAGTTCAGTGGAGAACTAAGCATGCCATTTCTAGTAATCAAATTTTATCAAAGGGCCATAAAATAAGAGAGTTCAATAAAATGTTGGTGGCAGGATCAAGGTGGTGGAAATTATGTCAGTTTTGCTGTGAGTTTGAAAGTGTTCTTAATTGAGTGTTTGGAGAACATCCCTCAAAAAAGAATATTATTAGTGTGTTCTTGATTGATCAGGGTTCTCAACAGGTGGTAGGCTTGCTTTTTAATTACTGTTACTTTAGTTTCCTTATTTTTAATTCAATGTTTCAGTTCAGTTCAGTCGCTCAGTTGTGTCCGACTCTTTCTGACCCCATGGAATGCAGCATGCCAGGCCTCCCTGTCCATCACCAACTCCCAGAGCTTGCTTAACTCATGTCCATCAAGTTGGTGATGCCATCCAACCATCTCTTCCTCTGTAGTCTCCTTCTCCTCCTGCCTTCAATCTTTCCCAGCATCAGGGTCTTTTCCAATGAGCCAGGGTCTTTACCAATTCAGTGTTGATGGATTAATAGCTCTAAAACTGATAATGACTTTGGAGGAGCCTATGATTTTTTTGGAAACTAATATGAAAGTTTCAGCATAGTGCTTATTATTTTGTTTTCCTCCAATTTTTTTTTGCTGCCACAGAGTTGTTTTTTAATCCTAGGAAATGGGAAGGGGTAAGACAGATGAATCAAAGACTCTTCTGCTCCATATAAGCAGGAAGCAGTCAAAAAATAAAAGGGAAAAAAGTGACCTAGAAGTGTGTGTGTTTGTGTGTGCTCAGTTGTGTCTGACTCTTTACAACCCCCTGGACTGTAGCCCTCCAGGCTCCTCTGTCCATGAGATTTCCCAGACAAGAATACTGGAGTGGGTTGCCATTTCCTACTCCAGGGGATCTTCCTGACCCAGGGATCAAACCCTGGTCTCTCACATCTCCTGCATTAGCAGGTGGATTCTTTATCACTGCACCACCTGGGATAACTGACCTAGAAGAGCAATGCTAAATTAATGTCATTGGACAATCCTTGCCCTCTGCTCTCAGATCTGACACCTCTTGTCAGTCATGACACCTTCTTTCACTGAGCTAAGATGCAGCTTCAGATTCCTTCCTAACTCAGCATTCCAGATAGCATGTGGGCAGAGGAGTTGGTCCCTATTTGCAATCTGTCCTATAGCTATGGTCTAATCTTTGACTGGAAAAGAATCTGCAACATAATTACTCCTTATAAGTTTATTATTTTGGTTGGCACACACAGGACCATTTAACAATATCAACATTGTCACTCATATAGCCATCTTTATGCATCATGCTAAAGGTTTTATAGATTATGTCACTTCATTCTCACAATAACCATCTGAGGCAAGGACAGTGGATCCTTATTTTGTGATACCTCTGTAGTCTAGAAGGTGAATCATATTTCCAAAGTGACTGACTTGCTAGGCCCCCAGGTCCTAACAATTAATGACATCTTAGTCTTTGAACAAAACAGAGAAGTTTCTAGAATAATGCTCTGGAAAAGCTTTAAATGACAAATATTTAAGTGATCCTGAAATTATGTGAATGTGAGTGTTATGAACAAAGTAGTCTCATAACAGATACGGAGGCTGTATAGTGGAAATTTTTCAAGGTGGGCAAGGTTAGGACTGAAATTAAGCGTCTTTATAAAATATAAAGTATATTCTACAGGAGTATGTGTTAGGGCATGTGACATTTATGGTGGCAGTTTACCGTGTTTATTCTCCACAACTATGGGAGGTGAGTGTTATTAATCAGTTCTATGAAAAACAGTGTTCAGTGAGATGAACTTACTTTTCAAAGTCTCACCTCTAGGAGCCAGGATTCAAACAGCTCATCTGAATCCGAAGCCTGGACCCACCCTGATGAGGCAACCTGAGGAAAAAAATCAGTGTCAGCTTTAAATGATGTTTGATGGGGCTCAGAAAGCACTGACACCAAAATTCAAAGCCACTGGATCCTACACTGGAGACTGGTCAAGGTCTATGATGGATTTAAGAATCAGATATAAGCAACTTTTATGGTTAGGTACAAAAATGGGAAATGGGCTTCCCAGGTGGTGCTAGTGGTATAGAATCCACCTGCAAGGCAGGAGACACCAGGGACATGGGTTCAATCCCTGGGTCAGGAAGATTCCCTGGAGAAGAAAATGGCAACCCACTCCAGTATTCTTGCCTGGGAAATTCCACAGACAGAGGAGCCTGATGGGCTCCAGTCCAGGGGGTTGCAGAGTCGGAAACCACTGAGCACACACACTGTCACCACTGAAATGGAGAATGGAGTTAGCCTCACATTTGAACACTCTTTTACCCAACAGCTTTTCATTTCAATCAAATATTTCTTCTCCCCACTAGGGCAAACTCTTTTCTTTTCTAACCCGACATGCAGGTGCCACGGGCTGACATCATTCTTTTTACCCCATTGTAGTGTCATCAAGCAAATCATGCCCGTGATTATTTCTGTTCACTTGCCAGAGAAAATGCATCAGGAAATGTCAGCCTTCCATTTCTCATCTTAAGGACGACAGCATTAAACAAGAACCGAAATTCACACAGGTGAACCCATCTGTGCTAAGCATAAACTCACACAGTTCTCAGGATGAATTATCTCAACATTTAAGCTTTTAGTCACATGACCAACTTGGTCAAATTATTAGCATGTTGACTGTTTTTATTTTCTCTCAGAAAATGATAGTTCAGAAGGAAATTCTAGCTTATGCCTTCTTGGCATCTTGGGTTTCAATGATTCAGACTTTCCTAACATTTTGAAAGCAGTTGGTGGTTGGGTAACTTGCATCCTTTTTCCCTCTTGTCCTTCATTAAAAAACATGTGTCTATTAATCCACCAACCATCAGGCAGCTCCGAAATCAAATGTGCTTCCTCATTGTTCTCCCATCCACCTGGGATAATAACATAGGTCAAGCTTCTTTGAAATCTCATTTAATTGATGGTACAGATATTGCAGGGACCCACAATCAGGGTCAAGATTGGGAACCTGTAACTTTTCTTATGACTCACTTTGCCTTAATCTAAAAAAAACAATTCAGGGCAATATATTTCCCCTCACAAAATATTTATTCAAATGGAGCATGATTTATATACTAACAAAAAATTTGTAAATTCTCCTAGCAAGTAAATGAAAAATGAAATTAATTTTATAAGCATTTAAAGAGCATATTGCTAAATTTTTATTTTAGTTTTAGTCATAATAATTAATACCAGTCTTTTCAGAATTATTTGTTGAGTCTTTCATTTTATTTCCCATGGACAGAGGAGTCTAGCAGCCTACAGTCCATTAGGTTGCAAGAGTGGGACAAGACTTGGTGACTAAATTACCACCACCACTGTTTTATTTCATGTATAATAAGGCTCAAAATTAGGAGTTTAAAAATAAAAAACTAGACTTAAACATATCACAAGAGTGATGCATGCACCTTTTGTGTCTTCCAAGTTTTTCTAAAAGCAAAATAAAACATAAAATTCACCCAGAGTCCACCATCCAGAGTTAAGTTCTGCTAATATTTTAATGTAGATGTCCCTGACTTTCATCTTTCCCTGTGAATTAACATATAGATTATGTATTTATTGAATGTGGGCTAAGGAAACTTAATTTAAGGAATTAATGCAAAAGGGGGGATTTATAATAAGCATAGTAGGATGCCTGCATGAACTCAAAAGAAGGAAGGCAGCCAGGTGTTAGACACAGACTAAAGCATGGCAGGGAACTGGAAGAGTTTCTTCTCTCCATCCTTCACTCTGTTTCCTCCTCTTACAGCAGAAAAGGATGCAAACTACCATCTTGTGAGTTTCAATTTCCTCTATTCAAGCAAGCAGCCAGACAGAGACCAGACATTCTGGTCACAGTCCCAAAGCTCCCAGGGAAGGGCATCAGGACTCTTTAAAGAGCCCATCACAATCCAAGAGTCATGCTTGTGTCCCAGCAAGATGGCTGCTTCCATTGTAACTGCATGTTTGGGTTGAAGGACAGTAACAAGAAGGGAGGCATCACTGTGAGGCACAGAATCTACTAGCAATATCTGTTATTTTTCAAAGGTGAAAATAAGCCATATGTATTGTTCTATAACTTGCCCTCTCACTTAATACATGTTGACCAATGTTCAAACAGGCTTCCTTTATTCTTCCTTTATTTTTGTTATTGATGAGACTTTCTCTGCATATTTGTTTCCCTTAAATTGTTCTTTCCAACCTTTTTTACATTATGACATATGTGCATGGCAAATAATACTGCTGTTGCACACTCAGGAAACTGGAAGAAATATGAAGGCTTGGTGCAAAATATTTTTTCTTTATATTATGAAATTATGATTAAAAATAAAAAAGTAAAATTGAGGAACATTTAAAATACAAAACTTAGGATAGAAAGCACAGGGACAAACCCACACACCAACGGTCACTTAATCTATGACAAAGGAGGCAAGAAGATACAATGGAGAAAAGACAGTCTCTTCAATAAGTGGTGCTGGGAAAACTGGACAGCTACATGTAAAAGAATAAAACTAGAACACTGACACCATACACAAAAATAAACCCAACGGATTAGTGACCTAAATGTAAGACCAGATACTATAAAACTCTTAGAGGAAAACATAGGCAGAACACTCTTTGACATAAATCCCAGCAAAATCTTTTTTGACCCATTTCCTAATGAAAATAAAAACAAACAAAAAACAACAACAAATGGAGCCTAATTAAACTTAAAAGCTCTTGCATGGCAAAGGAAACCATAAACAAACTGAAGACAGCCCTCAGAATGGGAGAAAATATTTTGCAACCAACAAGGGGTTAATCTCCAACATATACAAACAGCTCATGCAGTTATATATATATATATATATATATATATATATGAGAAAATATTTTGCAACCAACAAGGGGTTAATCTCCAACATATACAAACAGCTCATGCAGTGCTATATATATATATATATATAAAATACCCAATCAAAAAATGAGCAGAAGACCTAAATGGAGATTCTCCAAAGCAGACATACAGATGGCCAAGAGGCACATGAAAAGATTCTCAACTAACTAATTCTAACTAATCAAAGATTCTCACTAACTAATCAAAATCACAATTAGGTATCACCTCACACCAATCAGAACGGTCATCAGAAATTTTACAAACATTAAATGCTGGGAAGGGTGTGGAGGAAAGGAAACCCTCCTACACTGACAAGGCTCTAATTTTCAGAAACAGCACACGCTCTCGAAGAGGCCATCCTGAAGCTGGCTAAGTTGCCACTAAAGAGGCATTCTGCCACCAATGGGCATACGTTTTCAGATGTATGTAAAAACAGGGAGCTGTGCCCACCTGGACACCCCTACACTGGACCAGCATCACGTGAAGCTAAGTGTGGTTCTCCAACTACAACTGGTGAACGCTGGCTGCTGAAAGAGGGGGATGCAGGGTGCACACGTGCCTCCTCATCTGTGCTCTGGCACAGCCCCAAAGAGCAGAGGGCAAATATAGAAACACATGGCCAGCGTGTGGGGACTGACAGGCACCATCAGATCACTCCACCCGTCAGGAAGCCCTGGACAAGGCTAGCTCCAGGTCAAAGACTACGGGAATCCAACAGCCCCAGGCTTGCTTAGCCACCCCACAGTCAGAGGAGATCATTATCTTGAAGTTGGAGTCCATTCGTAGCACCTTGGCAAAAGCTGTGACATGGAAGATGACATGGAAGATTTATTCATTCTTCCTATTAGATAATATCTATTAAGATAATGGTTTTCAAATTTTGCTCCATGAGCTCCAAGATTTTGTTCCAGGGCCTCTGGGTCCTCAGGTAGATGCAAGGGAAGCCCAGGGGTCATAGTTTTGAGTGTGCTGCTCTCTCTCAACCAGAGCAGGCATCACTATGACCTCTTTTATATTTAGGTGCGTGGGTGTGTGTAGAGGGAAAGAGGAAAATTTCAACTACTAAAAACAAAAAGGTGTTAAGCTATTATATTGGTGTTCATCTTTGAAACTTTTAAAAAGCACATATGAAGGACTTTCTTAGCAGTCCAGGGGTTAAGACTTCATGCTTCCAATGCAGGGGAGCACAGGTTTGATTCCTGGTGGGGGAACTAAGATCCCACATGCCACACAGTGCAGCCAAAAAAATAAAAATAATTTTTTTTAAGTTAGCTACTTTTTAAAAAATTTATGAAAACATATATTTCTATTAACATCAAACATGAAACAGTATACTTCTTCCTATAAAATGTGACATTTTTGTTAAAATGATCTAGGACTTTAGATTTCAATCTTTTCAATACTTTTTTGACATTATGTATCTTCTCTTTCCCTTTATTTTGACATTTGCAGTAAGTTCCATAACTACATTAGCAATAATGATCTAAATTTAATGCTATTTCACTGGATTCATCTTTCACTACATTTTCTTTTATAAATCCTCTTGATTTCTAAATTCTTTATTACAATTAATTTCTTAGTTCACTGGAGCACTTAGTCAATACTTTTTTCAGGAAAGGTACACCTGACAGCATGCGTTTTGAAGCCTTGCACACTGAAGATTGTTTTCCTTCCACCCTCCCATATGAAGGCTAATGTGTCTGGGGCTAGAACTCTGCAAACACAATGTTTGTGCCTCAAAATTGCTTCAAAAAAAGAAAGGAAGGGAATCTGTACTGTTACGTGGCCAGTGTTTCCTTCCAGTGTTTATTTTTTAAAGAAGAGTTCTGAGGTCGGTTGGATTACTTTCCATTATAATGAATATTTCCCTTGAATCTGCATGCGTTAAAGCACTCAAAAACCACTGAATTAAGAAATTTTGCCATGACGTAGCTAGACATTTTAATTATCTCAACTCTAAGAGTCAAATTTTTCCTCCACTTAAAAATATTTTTCTTTCACTATTTCCTGCACCTATAATGTCCTCTCTGGAAAGCATTTCAGCTATATGATATCAGCTCACTTATGAATAGATCATGCCACATGTTTCTTTGCTCTCAGTGTTTCCATTCCTTTATTCTTTCCCTTACTGTCTTGGGATAGTTTATCAGCCTTACTTTTCATGCATTAATTCTATTTTATCCTGAGTTCAAATCACTGGCTGCTTCTTCCACTGAATGAATTCAGAGTTGATGTTATTCATCTCCAAGATGAAAACTTTCAACAGAAATAGACTCAAAAACTTAGAGAAGGAACTTATGGTTGCTGGGGGGAAGGATGGGGTGAAGGGATAGTTAGGGAGCTTCAGATATACATGTACACACTGCTAGATATAAAAAGGATAGCCTACAATGTCCTACTATACAGCACAGGGAACTCTGTTCAATGTTATGTGGCAGCCTGGATGGGAGAGAAGTTTGGATACATGTATATGTAGGGCTGGGCGTCTCTGGTAGCTTAACAGTAAAGAATCTACCTAAAATTCAGGAGACTCTGGAGATGCAGCTTCAATCCATGTGTCTGGAAGATCCCCTGGAGGAGGGCATGGCAACCTACTCTAGTAATGTTGCCTGGAAAATCTCATAGACAGAGGAGCCTGGCAGGCTACAGTCCACGGGGTCGCAAAGAGTCAAACACTACTGAGCAACTGAGCGCACACACAGGTAGGCCAGAATTCCTTTGCTGTTCACCTAAACCTATCACAACATTGTTAATTGACTATACTCCAAAATAAAATAAAATGTTTAAAAAAAGATGAAAACTTTCAGGCTCCTTCCTTTTCCAGATTGCCTGCTTTTTCATCATAAATGCAATTTACTCTTATTGAGAATGCAAATAAGAGGTTGTCTGAGAGTTTTCCTTCTTCTTCCTGTGACTCGCAGGGTGACACCTGCCCTTGGCATGAGGAAGCCTGCTGTCTTTAGAGCTGCTGTTGTTTTATATCATATGCCCAGTGAGTGAGTGTTCTCTGTTTGCCCACTCAGAAGAGGAACAGCCATGTTTACCCAGCATTGTTCAGGCAGATTCTGCCACAACGACTGTGGGTCTTTGATCAAATATTTCCAACAATATTAAACACATATTAAAATAAGAATATTTAGATATACTGAAGTTTTACTTTGTGAGATTAGAAGGATGGCTGCTCTCTGGGAGGGGCCTTCCTGGTGACTCAGCAGTAAAGAATCACCAGCACTGCAGGAGACGCAGGTTCAATCCCTGGGGAAGATCCCCTGGATCAGGGCATGGCAACCCACTCCAGTATTTTTGCCTGGAGAATCCCGTGGACGGAGGAGCCTGGTGGGCTAAAGTCCATGGGGTCACAAGGAATCAGACATAAGTGAAGTGACTTAGCACGCACACACAGCCCTCAGGAAAGTTTGGAGGAAGCTGCAGCCCAGGTCAGTCCCTTCAGGGAACCTCATCTCTATGCAGTGGCTATTTTCCACAGGTGACTTGGCAGCCAGAAAGTTATCTGAGGCTCCAGGCTTCCCTTCTCTAAAGGATACAACCACCTTCCCTGGGAGCCCACACAGCTTAACTCATCATCCAAGCCAATTACAAACTTGGTGAGTGCTCTGAGGGCGCTGGTTTCCTCACACATAAAAGGGGTTACTAGGATTGAATACTTACCTTGTGGTATATGAGGATTGGATGGAGACCTCACACACACACGCACACACACACACACATCCGCCATATCTCCTGCCCCAGTCTCTTCCTCACCTCACAGCCATCTCAAAGCTGGAAAGCACTTTCCTCGGTCTGAACTCACCATCTTTTCCAACTACAATATTTTGTTGTGTTCAATGAGAATTTGAAGGAGGGAGTAAATTCTTACCCCACTCCAACAATATCCGGCACAAAGTCAGATCTTATTTATTTATTTATATTTATTTATTTTATTTATTTTTAATTGGATAATTGTTTACAGCACTGTTAGTTTCTGCCATACATCAACATGAATAAGCCATAGGTATATATATGTCCCCTCCCTTCTGAACCTCCCTACCACCCCCCACAAAGTCAGATCTTAATTTAGATCTGTTGAATGAAAGGTGATTCATAGCATCAGCTCCCCCTCTCGATTCTAAAGCTGTCCTGTTTATGAGAAAGTGACCTAATGTCACCTCCAGAATGTCAAGGCTTACTGAAAACAGTTTTATCACAGTTGGCAGCAGCTGACACCAATCAAAGTCCAATTAGTTGATGAGAATGTCGGAGAAATGATTTTAGAGCCCTTTAGGGCTGGGAGTTGGAAAGGCAATCGGTCAGTGGTGTTAGACAAGAGGCTTGGAAATTTACTGAAGAGTTTTTAAAGGAGTTGGAACACCTAAATGAACATATCCTAATCAAAGATAGACCGAGCAGCTGAAATCTGTTCAAAGGCTTTGAGAGCTTCAGCACTGAGCTAATTTTAATCACCGTCTTTAGATAAGAGAGAAATAAGCAGGTCACTTTGGCGCATTTAGAAATTCTATGTGAGGTTTGAGACTGAGAAGTGAGGAAGGGGAAGACAGAGCCTAAAATTTCTCCCCACACCAAGACTGCAGAGCCCCAAATACATCAGTAGACTGACACTGCTTCACATTTTCTGGAATAAGTTCAAAAGAAAATTAGATTTGGAAAATAGAATTCATTTTGGAGCAACCAAATTAATCCTTCCTTAATGACAAAAAAACATGGTACATCCATGATCAAAACGAATTTCAGAATGGCAAGAGTCAAACTACACAAACAAACTAAGAGGATTTGCAGTACAAGAAAATAACAATAAAAATCCAGACCTTCATGAGGCTTCCTCCCCGTGGATTTGGCTGTACATGGTACAAAGGGACACTGGTCAGATAAGTTCAAAGCAAGGATAGTGCATGACAGTTTTCCTAGTAATGCCAAATAGCAGTCTGTATCCTAAAAAAATGGAGCTCCCCTCACCCGACCCTAAAGGAGAGCTTTAAACTCTTGTTAAGCCACTAAGAAACAGGAGTTTATTTCTGCGGCACATTCTAGCTTTAAT
Organism: Bubalus bubalis; assembly: GCF_019923935.1. Classification (NCBI taxonomy): domain Eukaryota; kingdom Metazoa; phylum Chordata; class Mammalia; order Artiodactyla; family Bovidae; genus Bubalus; species Bubalus bubalis. The sequence continues at coordinate 67,622,431 of NC_059162.1, read as the reverse complement.
ATTATGCTAAGGTATGCTGTGAAAACAACCACAAAATATCAGTAGCTTAGAACACTATTAGATATTCTCACGTTAGATGTGGTTGTGGATTGGCTGTGTATCTGCTTTATGTGTCTTCACTCAGGCATTTAAAGTGAAGAAGCAGATCTAACTGGGGTGCTGCTATTCTCGTAGCAGAGGCAAGAAAGTAGGAGGACCCATGAGATGGCTTTTAAAGCTTCTGCTCAGAAGTGGCATGCAATAGTTCTGTCCCCATTTCATTACTCACACCAAGTCACATGGCCATGCTTACTACAAAGGAGCTGCTGCTGCTAAGTCGCTTCAGTCGTGTCCGACTGTGCGCAACCCTGTAGACGGCAACCCACCAGGCTCCCCCATCCCTGGGATTCTCCAGGCAAGAACACTGGAGTGGGTTGCCATTTCCTTCTCCGGTGCATGAAAGTGAAAAGTGAAAATGAAGTCGCTCAGTCGCGTCTGACTCTTAGCGACCCCACGAACTGCAGCCCACCAGGCTCCTCTGTCCATGGGATTTTCCAGGCAAGAGTACTGGAGTGGGGTGCCATTGCCTTCTCCAGAGAACTATAATCCCTCCACAGAGAGGAACAGCAAATAATTGGGAACAATAATATTAATCTAACCTACCGTAATACCTTACCCTGGCTAATACGCATATTGAGAACAGCAGTGAGCTGCACCAAATAACAAAGCAAAAACAAATCCCCCAGAATTATAACATGTGGCATTGGTCCAGCAGTGAGATATTAAGAAGATTGATTTCTGAAGTTAGAGAGATGGAAATCCACGTATCATATTTGGTAAAACCACCTTCTGAGATAACATGAAAAGCAGATTGTGTGTCTACTGAGCAGGCATCTTTAGATGGAGAGATAAGAAAACTGAAATGTAATTTTATGTATGTCGTTACTGGCTGTGTTTGGCAATATTACAAGACAAATAATACCCCATGGGGGAACAAACGGCAATTTCGATCAGAAACAAAGTAAATAGAGAGTCTGGAAATGTAGGGTGTTACAGAAAAACTAACTTCCAGACCCCACAGTGATATATGAGATGTCAAAACAACTTTAAGTGACAAACTAAAAAAGGGAAACTTGATTTTGCCAACAGAACTTACCCTGGTCCATCTATCCATCTAATTCTGGACCAATACATGAAAGATAAACTTCTATCTTATTTGAGCTAGTATGTTTGGGGGGGTATCTTTGTTATAGCAGTTTAGCTTGTACCCTAACCCACAACAGTAAAGTCTCTTTATCATTGCTTCCAAAATTCAAATGTATAGTCTGCCTCCTGGAGATCAGAACAATTATCCAGCACTGGTGACATCTAGCATGCCCTTGAGTAACTTCTTGTTCATTTAGCCTTTATAATTACCAAAACAAAGAATCTCATCTAATTCATTTCCCACCTACTATGAAGGATCACTCAGGGAAATATCAAAGAATTCAAAGCACTGCCAGAAATTATAATTTGGTATAATTATTATAATCTGGTATAACTATTATATTCTGGTACATGTATACATGTGTGCTAAGCCACTTCAGTCATGTCCAACTCTTTGCAACCCCATGGACTGTGGCCTGCCAGCCTCCCCTGTCCATGAGATTCTCCAGGCAAGAATACTGGAGTGGGTTGCCATGCTCTCCTCCAAGGGATCTTCCCAACCCAGGGATCAAACCCACATCTCCAGTAGCCTTTGCATTGCAGGCAGATTCTTTACTGTTGAGCCATGAAGGAAGCCCATTATAATCTGTTATAGTTATTATAATCTGGCACTGGAGAAAAGTCTTGAGAGTCCCTTGGACTGCAAGGAGATCAAATCAGTCAACCCTAAAGGAAATCAATTCTGAATATTCATTGGAAGAACTGTTGCTGAAGCTGAGATTCCAATATTTTGGCCACTTGATGTGAAGAGCTAACTCACTGAAAAAGACCCTGATGCTGGGAAAGATTGGGGGCAGGAGAAGCGGGTGATAGAGGATGAGATGGTTGGATGGCATCGTCAACTCAGTGGATATAAATATGAGCAAACTCCAGGAGATAGTGGAGGACAGAGGAGCTTGGATCCCTGCAGTCCATGGGGTTGCTAAGAGTAGGACATGACCGAACAACAACAATAGACTTACATTGAATTTAAAGACCAATGAAGATGCAAGGTCAAATCTAGGTACCGACATTCTCCCCAGTTCAGTTCAGTTGCTCAAACATTTATTGCAGCCAGGGAGACTGAGAGATAGACAGTTTTTGCCCTCAAGAAATTTCCTATTAAGAGAAATTATAAATATGCAGAAAGTTGTAATATAGTACAGTAGATGCTACTGCAAAGGAAAGTAGGCATGGAGTGCTACAGGGTCACAGATGCACAACACCTATCTCAGCTGGAGGCAAGCGCTTAGGGCAGGTTTTGCAGAGAAGGAGATGCTTTATCAGAATTCTAAAGGAAAAAGTGAAAAAATATCTTTGCAAAGGGAAAAAATGGTATTAATATTATAGGCAGAAAGAGCCAAGTCAAGTATGTGAAGGCAACACCTTTATTCCTGTTCCAGGATCTCCAACTGAGTATTTTATCCAGCTCTATCACTTTGTTGAGTACCTGTCCACTGGGACTCTGGAAATTACCTCTTGTGTTTGCCATTCTTTTGTTGGGAAACCATTTCAGATGCCCAGGCTAGAGAGTGTCCTTACACACTTGGTCATCTGTATAAAGTTGCTAGGGGCTTAATAGTCTTTCCTTGATATGTTGGTTAACAATTCTCAATAGTGTTTCTGTTTTTCTTATATCAGCTTTTGTTCCACACTGTTTTTTCAAGGTTGCCTGTGTAACAGACAAGCCTTGGAAGACAGAGATAATATCTCCCTCTAGGATGGAAAGCGCTTTAGCTTCATGACCCGGGGTAATGAAAATACTGTCTGCTTCCAAAGAGTATCCCAATGTTGGGCAAGTTTCCTAGAATCACTCTTTCAAAAATAGGGATTTCCTCAACTGTGATGCACAACTTCACTTAGGTCCCCAGTGAGACTTGGGTGCAAGGGGAGCCAACGTGAGCATGGAGCGCATGCAGCCTGCAAAGCCATCAGTATCAGAGTCCTTTGTCTCTGACACAGAGGACACCTGTCTCCTACTAGCTTGTGTGAAATTGTGGCAGGTGAGCTTGTTAGCTTGCGAGTAAATAAAATCTCAGACTCCTCAAAGTTCTTGACATTACAGTGGTATTTTCTTTTTGGATCAGAAAACATTTCCTTAAACTAAGAGGATGCATTTCTAATGAAGAATTTCCAGACACTAACAACAGATAATTATTTTTTCAGCAATGAACTCTCCCATGGTCACCACCAGTCCCAACTGTGTGTTAGGACAGCCCTGAGTGGTTTGGAACTGGCTCACCCTCTGAAATGAAGAAGGGAAAGTCAAGGTGAATGGAGCCTTCAGAAGGAGATGCTTTTCAATGTATATGAAAAGTGTGCAAATGTGTGTGCTGTGCTCAGTCATGTCTGACTTTGGGACCCCATGGACTGTAGCCCACCAGGCTCCTTTGTCCACGACATTTTCCAGGCAAGAATACTGGAGTGGTGGTGATGGTTTAGTTGCTAAGTCATGTCTGACTCTTGTGATTCAATGGACTATAGCCTTCCAGGCTCCTCTGTCCATGGGATTTTCCAGGCAAGAATACTGGGAGTTGGGAGGTTGCTGTTTTCTACCAAAAGGGATCTTCCCAACCCAGGGATCGAACCTGTGTCTCCTGTATCTCCTGCATTGACAGGTGGATTCTTTACCTACAGGGCCACCTGGGAAGCTCAGTTTTCAATGTATTTCAAGAAAAATTTCTCTGGGAGCCTGGAAATGATTTACAATCCATGAGTACAATGTGTCATGTTCTAGAGTATGGAAGCATAGTTAAATCAACTTTGTGTGAAACCACACATGTCAAAATCCTTCCTTCTGAAATATAGGGGCTTTGTCATCTCCTGGGAAGTGGCCCTAGTTATATAATCAAAGCTATCTCAGCAGCACAGGATCCATTTTCAGCCCATTGAGAAGCAGAAAGTGAGCATAAGGAATTAAAGCAAATTTCTCTAAGTGGCATGGAAGTTGCATACTTCCCTTCTACTCATCACCTTTGGGAGAACTTGTTCATATGGCCACACTCAGCTGGAAGGGGAGCTGGGAGATGTTGCCTTGGGCTGCGTTGCCTCTAGTTGTATGCCCTGATAAAATCTGGTGGGGTTGCATAGCAGCTATATGAGTATAGAAAGGAGAGATATAACACTGGAAAAAAGATAGCTGTCTTTTTCACAGACTGAAAATATGATCATTCACTGTCTTGTGCATCCTTGCAATAAATCCACTTATCAAAGGTAATCTGGATGAGTCAGTTTCTTAGAAAGTCCAACTAGTGTATGTGTGGGTCTTCAACAATGTTTCTTATTTAACCTGGTGAGATAAAGAAGTGCTTTCCCTTTATTTATGCAGAGTGACTACAACAGCCCCTGTTGAGTGTCTGTAACAGGTCCAGAGCGAGGCCCAGAGTTGATGCCCCCATAGAAATGAAAATGTCTTGTGTACCTGGCCAACTGCTGTTACTCAATGGAGAGAAATCAACATCCCTTATGTTGACGAGCAGTAGAAACTTCTATGTTACCACATGACTATAGATTAAAAGCCCTTGAGATCCCATTCCTGGGCATGGTTCTGGAGAAAACCATAATCTGAAGAGATACATACACCCCAATGTTCATTACAGCATTATTTACAATTGCCAGGACATGGAAGCAACCTAAATGTCCACTGACAGAAGAATAGATAAGGAAGATGTGGTACATATATACAATGGAATATTACTCAGCCATAAAAAAGAATGAAATAATGCCATTTGCAGTAACATGAATGGACCTAGAGATTATCATACTAAGTGAGGGTAGGTCAAACAGAGAAAGACAAATTATCATATGTTATCACTCATATGTGGAATCTATTTTTTTAAATGATACAAATGAACTAATTTACAAAATTGAAACAGCCTTATAGATATTAAAAACAAACTTCTGATTACCAAAGGGGAAATGTGAGGGGGAGAGATAAATTAGCATCTTGGGAAGAACATATACACACTACTATATATAAGACAGTTAATCAACAAGGACATACTGTATAGAACAGGGAATTCTATTCAATATTTTGTGATAACTGATATGGGGAAAAGAATCTAAAAAGAATTAATGTATGTATATGTATAACTGAATCACTTTGTTGTACACCTGAAATTAATACAACATTGTAAATCAACTATATGCCAACAAAATGGGGGGGGAAAGCCCCTGGTGGTGGAGGTGATGGGGATGTGGGGTTAATAGTCTCTTTCCCTCTGTGTGAGTGTGCTGGGGAAAGACACAATGAAAATAGAAAAGAGAGGGCAACTCTTTCTTGCCTGGACACAGATTGTTCTAGAATAAAGAAGAGATACAATGTCTGTTAGGATGGATCTGTTTTCTTAGTGGATTATCTGAAATAATTCAGCAATGTATTTTCTTGCTTGATGTAGAGGATGTAGGTAAAAAGATGCCAACCAGCATTTTATTCAATATTTGTAAGAATTTGGAAATGAATTGCTAAATTGGTTTGGTCCCAAGCGTGATTCAAATACAAGTTTAAAAAAACAACAAACCAATAAGCCCTCCATCAGTATTTATGTGAGTTAAGTGAAAACACACTCCACTAAATGAAAACTAGGTTGGGAGCCTAGTGTGATCAGCACAATCTCTCATTAGCAACTCTCAGCCTGAGGGAGACACCTCTCACAACAAAACCCTTCCACAGACATCACATGTGCCACTAGAATCCAAAATACGCTACGTTCACAGTGCATTTTCACAATTTTTAGTTTGTTGCCTCTGTGCAGTCAGTTCTAAAGTGGTTGTCCATCCTGTACTCTGTGTGTCACGTGTTCTTTCCCTTGTGCTTTCCTCTGGATCCTTTCTATCATCGCTGGAATAATCCTGAAACACATGCCTCACCATGTCACTCCCTGACTTTATTTCCTTCAGTGGCTTCTCAGGGCCAAGGATATTGGCTCTCAATGGCTCAAGCTATCACAAATATTTGTCAAGGGAGCCTTATGTACATGTTCCCAACAAGATATCTCATTTTATGAGGAAAAAAATAGCCAAATATCATCTTTACTGTAAGAGGAATTTCAGCTTTTTCCCCCAGAACTCTAAGGTTATTCCTACCTCAGGGCCTTAGCATCCTCTCACCTGTTCATGTGGCTGGTGCTCCCTTCTTTCAGCTTCTGCTCTGTTGCTACCTCCTCAGGAAGGTCTTCTGTGATGGACCCCAGTCAATGTTATCTATTTCCTTACACGCTGCACTGCACTGTCTTAATTTCTTCTTCACTAAATTTATCACTCCCTGAGATTTTTATAGTGTACTTATTCATTTCTTAATTTATTTTCTCTCTCTGTTAGGAGACTATAAGGTCTCTAACGGAAAGATTTTCCTTGTTTACTGCTATATTCCTGGTAACTATAAGAACAGTGCATAAATATATTTGTTAAATGAATGAATAAATGTTGAGGCACTGCTCATTGTTTCTTAAGCTAGAATTACTTTTATATTCAAACTGATTATTAAAGCATAATATACATTCAGAAGACTATACTTACATATCCTAAATATACAACATATTAAGTTCCATAGATGGAACACATTTGTGTAAATAGTGCATGCTAAGCCACTTCAGTCATGTCCAACTCTTTGCAACCCTATGGACTATAGCCCACCAGCCTCCTCTGTCTATGGCATTTTCTAAGCAAGAATACTGGAGTGAGTTGCCATTCCTCTTCCAGGGGATCTTCCTGGCCCAGGGATCAAACGCATGTCTCTTACATCTCCTGCTTTGGCAGGTGGGTTTTTTTTACCACTAGCACCAACAGTACTCAGATCTAAAAACATAACAAGACCAACTATTACAAAATTCCCTCATCCTCCTTCTGTCATTCACTCCCACCATAGATAATCATTATCATGACTTTTACAGCATAGATTAGTTTTATCTATTTTTGGAAAATCACTGCAGATGGTGACTGCAGCCATGAAATTAAAAGACACTTACTGCTTGGAAGGAAAGTTATGACCAACCTAGATAGCATATTCAAAAGCAGAGACATTACTTTGCCAACAAAGGTCCGTTTAGTCAAGGCTATGGTTTTTCCAGTGGTCATGTATGGATGTGAGAGTTGGACTGTGAAGAAAGCTGAACACCAAAGAATTGATGCTTTTGAACTGTGGTGTTGGAGAAGACTCCTGAGAGTCCCTTGGACTGCAAGGAGATCCAACCAGTCCATTCTGAAGGAGATCAGTCCTGGGTGTTCTTTGGAAGGAATGATTCTAAAGCTGAAATTCCAGTACTTTGGCCACCTCATGCAAGGAGTTGACTCATTGGAAAAGACTTTGATGCTGGGAGGGATTTGGGGCAGGAGGAAAAGGGGATGACAGAGGATGAGATGGCTGGATGGCATCACTGACTCAATGGACATGAGTTTGAGTGAACTCCGGGAGATGGTGATGGACAGAGAGGCCTGGCGTGCTACGATTCATGGGGTGGCAAAAAGTCGGACACAACTCAGAGACTGAAATGGAATAATGAACATATTATCTTTTGTGTCTGATCTCTTTTATACATGATGCTTGTGAGATTCATGCATATTTTTATATGTAGTTTTAGTTTTTTGTTGTTGTTCTTAAAAGAATTTTTATTGAAATGGTTGATTTACAGTGTCATGTTGGTCCCAGGGATACAGCAAAGTATATATATATATGTATATGTATGCATCTTAGCTCTGTCCACTGACCCAGTGCATCACAGCAAAATGTTGGTTTCTAAATTCTATCCTACATTATAAGGAAACAGGACTCCTGGGGAAATAACTAATTCCAAAGGTGAGACGGGAAAAATATGAGACAAACCTAGAATATCTTATTGGACCATAATTGAAGGAATGCTCAAAGAATAACAAAGATCATCAAAGGGACAGAGGAGTCAGCTTAAAGAGACTTCTATTGGTCAAATCTGGGACATCATAAGCATCAAAATAAATACTGATAGTGACAGATTAAAATATATTATTGAGTAAAATAAACATCTGTGAGCCAACACTGATATGAATGCATGAAGGGAAAAGAAGAAAAAGCTGTTCCTTACAATAGGAAATAAACTAATAAATATAGAAGAAATGATAGAAATATAAAACACCATCTGGTAATCAATATACTGGTAGTTGATATAGTAAGAAATTGCCTTGGAAGTAAAGGTTGGTGGCTGATGGTTTGAAGAGGAATAGGATAAATATTTATCAACTACAAAAGAAAAAAATGGTGACTTTGTAGTACAGAAACCTGAACAACACTATCATGTGCCATGACCAAGGTTAACATTAGCAGTGATGTCAGGTCAACACCTTGTGCCTCCTGATATGAAAACCACAAAGGGCACCGCTTCGCTTCTGCAAAGAATGCCTGCCTGAGTCTGGTCTTGAGGAAGCAATTAGTTCAGTTCAGTCGCTCAGTTGTGTCCTACTCTTTGTGACCCCATGAATCGCAGCACGCCAGGCCTCTCTGTCCATCACCAACTCTAGGAGTTTACTCAGACTCATGTCCATCGAATCAGTGATGCCATCCAGCCATCTCATTCCCTGTCATCCCCTTCTCCTCCTGCCCCCAATCCCTCCCAGCATCAGAGTCTTTTCCAATGAGTCAACTCTTCGCATCAGGTGGCCAAAATACTGGAGTATCAGCTTTAGCATCATTCCTTCCAAAGAAATCCCAGGGCTGATCTCCTTCAGAATGGACTGGTTGGATCTCCTTGCAGTCCAAGGGACTCTCAAGAGTCTTCTCCAACACCACAGTTCAAAAGCATCAATTCTTCGGCGCTCAGCTTTCTTCACAGTCCAACTCTCACATCCATACATGACCACTGGAAAAACCATAGCCTTGACTAAACGGACCTTTGTTGGCAAAGTAATGTCTCTGCTTTTGAATATGCTATCTAGGTTGGTCATAACTTTCCTTCCAAGGAGTAAGTGTCTTTTAATTTCATGGCTGCAGTCACCATCTGCAGTGATTTTGGAGCCCAAAAAAATAAAGTCTGACACTGTTTCCACTGTTTCCCCATCTATTTACCATGAAGTGATGGGACTGAATGCCATGATCTTTGTTTTCTGAATGTTGAGCTTTAAGCCAATTTTTTCACTCTCCACTTTCACTTTCATCAAGAGGCTTTTGAGTTCCTCTTCACTTTCTGCCATAAGGGTGGTGTCATCTGCATATCTGAGGTTATTGATACTTCTCCCGACAATCTTGATTCCAGCCTGTGCTTCTTCCAGCCCAGCGTTTCTCATGATGTACTCTGCATATAAGTTAAATAAGCAGGTGATGATATACAGCCTTGACGTACTCCTTTTCCTATTTGGAACCAGTCTGTTGTCCCATGTGCATAGGCCGGCCCGGACCGTGGGTCACAGTGACAGGGCACTGCGCAGTGTGCTGGCTATGGCTGCGTGCAGCTGTCAGGCGCTTGGGATGTGACCAGTCTTAACTGAAATGTGCTATATTTACACTAGGTTTCAAAAACTTTTACGAAAAAATAACATAAATAGACAATTTTTGTACTGATCATTTTTTAAATGATAACATTTTGAAAACAATGGGTTAAATAAGTATATGTTGTTATTGTTCAGTTGCTAAGTCATGTCCAACTCTCTGTGACCCCATGGATGGTAGTCCCTCAGGCTCCACTGTCCATGGGGTTCTCCCGGCAAGAATACTGGAGTAGGTTGCCATTTCCTTCCCCATAAATAAGTATATTATTCTTATTAATTCCTATTAATGGATCATCTTAATTAATGAATTCATCCTTCCTTTTCCTAATGCTAGAAAAAAATTGCATTTTGCTTTTCCACTGCTGCCGCTACTGCTGTTAAGTCGCTTCAGTCGTGTCAGACTCTGTGCGACCCCATAGATGGCAGCCCACCAGGCTCCCTGTCCCTGGGATTCTTCATGCAAGAACACTGCAGTGGGTTGCCATTTTGCTTTTCCACTAGAAAATTTTAAAATATATACTTATTGCATGTATTGAACAATGCATGAAAGGTCTGCACTGTTTAAAACTATCACAGATGCAAAAAAAACAAAAAACAAAAACAGAAAGATTGAAAAACTGTTCCAGACTGAAGGAGGCTACAAAGACAGGACAACTGAATGCACAGCTGGGGTCCACCAAGTTTCCTCATGATTAGACTCAGGAAATCAGTCTTTGCTTGATATAGATAGATAGATATGCTGTCTACTCTTATCTGTCTGATATATACATGTGAGAGATTAGAAGACCTACAGTAAATGCAATAATATATTGACAATTAGGAAATCTGAGCAAAAGGAATATAAGAATTTTTTAATATTACTTTGTTAACTTTTGCATAAGTTTGGATATTTTCTAAATAAATAATAAGTGTACCCATAAGTCAAGTGAAATATAAAAAGAAAGTAACAATGGCACTACAAGTCACAAACACCAAGACAATGCATTACCTCATAATCATCAGAGCCCAGTACCAGAGGCTCACTGTGCTCTGTGATGGAGATAGAATAGAAAATGATTTGTGTACAATTCTTGGAGTAGCAGTTAAAATTTCACTCTGTTCTCTCCCACTCAAGAAAACAAATCAGAATGCAAGTAGACAAGATGAATTTACAGAAAAAAACAGCCTTAAATCTGATCTAATTTATAAAAGAAACAATCACCTATAACCCTTGGCATTTCAACTAATTTTAGGACCAAATTACACCATAATAGACAAAATGTGTTAACTACTCTACAACTGAGAACTACTGCTGACTCAGACCAGTTGTTCCCTGCCATTTCAGCGGTAAAGCTTCTTATGTTTTAAACATTTTCCACATACCACATGACAATAATTCCATAGATTTTCCTTCAATTTATAGATGTTCTTAAATACTTTGTTTCAACTGTAGAGACCCATAGCCCACATATTGGGAATCACCAGGCAAGGATAAGAAACACTTAAAGATTAATTTTGTCCTGACCCTTTTTTCTGAGCTACTTGAGGTTATCCAGACTCATCATGCTGTTTAAGACCATCATCATTTGGCTCATGACTTCCTTATGCCAGGAGTATTTATCTTTCCCCTTTCTGCCTGCTTTAAGAGCTTTCTATTCTGACCTAGTTAGGGTTATTGGATTCCAATCTAAGCTTGGAATCCAATCTAGTTTCAAATTAATATTAGACAAAATGAATTTGTTTGATGGATATAGGATGGTTCACAAGATGGAAAGAATATTAGAGGAATAGGGCTCAGAAGGAACAAGAATCAAGATAGCTCCAGAGATTCTGGTGGAAGGAGCCAGACATGGTGCTACCACCATGGGGATTCATCCACTTCAATCTGATTTCATTTCCTTCTTTATACCACTCTGCTCAAACTCTTGTCTTCTGGGAGATAAATTCCAATTAGCCAAGGACATGTGTACCAAGTCATGAACTCACTCATTGGTTAGACAAAGGCAGGGCCCCTTTATGGAGAATTCCATATAAATGACACAAATCGGGGAAAGGGGATTTCTCAAAAGAAAACAGGGGAGAATGGATTCTGGGAGACAGGAAAATTAATAAACTGACCCCTATAATCTTTAAAAGTTAATTCAAGCAACACATTTATCAAATAAAAGAATGAAACCATACCAAAGCAAAAACATACCTACACTCTTTCCCACAAAAGGAAGACCATGCCAATGCAATGTAATGTGATTTTACTAATTCTTGGCCTTCACCCAGCTCCTATTCAAAGCTGAGCTGGACTGTTTACAAGAGTCAGGACATGGAAGCAAACTATATGTCCATGGGCAGATGAATGGATAAGGAGGTTGTGGTCCATATACACAATGGAATATTAGTTCAGTTCAGTTACTCAGTTGTGTCCGAATCTTTGCGATCCCACGGACTGCAGCACACCGGGTCTCTCTGTCCATCACCAATTCCCGGAGCTTGCTCAAACTCATGTCCATTGAGTCCGTAATGCCATCCAACCATCTCCTCCTTTGTCATCCCCTTCTCCTCCTGCCTTCAATCTTTCCCAGCATCAGGGTCTTTTCCAATGAATCAGCTCTTCACATCAGGTGACCAAAGTATTGGAGCTTCAACTTCAACATCAGTTCTTCCAATGAATATTCAAGACTGATTTCCTTTAGGATTGACTGGTTTGATCTCCTTGCTGTCCAAGGGACTCTCAAGAGTCTTCTCCAACACCACAGTTCAAAAGCTTCTTCTTCAGCGCTCAGCTTTATTTATGGTCCAACTCTACGTGACTACTGGGAAAACCATAGTTTTGACTATACAGACATTTGTTGGTAAAGTAATGTCTCTGCTTTTTAATATGCTGTCTAGATTTTTCATAGCTTTTCTTCCAAGGAGCAAACATCTTTCAATTTCATGCCTGCACTCACCATCTGCAGTGATTTTGGAACCCAGGAAAATAAAGTCTGTCACTGTTTCCATCATTTCCACATCTATTTGCCATGAAGTGATGGGACCAGATGCCATGATCTTATTTTTTTTGAATGTTGAGTTTTAAGCCAGCTTTTTCACTCTCCCCTTTCACTTTCATCCAGAGGCTGTTTAGTTTCTCTTTGCTTTCTGCCATCAGGGTGGTGTCATCTGCATATTTGAGGTTATTGATATTTCTCCTGGAAATATTGATTCCATCTTGAGCTTCATCCAGTCGTATTTCTCATAATGTACTCTGCATATAAGTTAAATAAGCAGGGTGACAATATACAGCCTTGATGTACTTCTTTCCCAATTTGGAACCAGTCCATTGTTCCATGTCGGTTCTAACTGTTGCTTCTTGACCTGCATACAGATTTCTCAAGAGACAGGTAAAGTGGTTTGGTATTCCCATCTCTTTAAGAATTTTCCACAGTTTGTTGTGATCCACACAATCAAAGTCTTTAGCATAGTCAATGAAGCAGTAGTAGATGTTTTTCTGGAATTCTCTTGCTTTTTCTATGATCCAATGGATGTTGGCCATTTGATCTCTGGTTCCTCTGCCTTTTCTAAATTCAGCTTGAACAATGGAATATTACTCATCTATAAAAAGGAGCAAGTTTGCATCAGTTCTAATGAGGTGGATAAGCCTGGAGTCTATTATACAGAGCGAAGTAAGTCAAAAAGAGAAAGACAAATACTGTATATTAACACATGTATATGGAATTTAGAAAGATGGTACCAACAGTCCTACATGCACAGCAGCAAAGGAGATACAGATGTAAAGAACAGACTTTTGGACCCAGTGGGAGAAGGCAAGGGTGGGATGACTTGAGAAAATAGCATTGAAACATGTGCATTACCATATATAAAACAGATGATCAGTGCAAGTTCAGTGCATGAAGCAGGACACCCAAAGCCAGTGCTCTGAGATCCAGAGGGATAGGGTGGGAAGGGAGGTGGAGGGGGGCTCAGGATGGCGGGGATACATTTAAACCTATTCATTTTGCCTATTCATGTTGATGTATGGCAAAAACCATCATAATATTGTACAGTAATTATCCTCCAATTAAAATAAACTAATTTTTTTTTAAAGTTGAGCTTGGTTTAAGTTCTTATCTTCTTGAAAGGGGTTAGGAGAAAGGGTAAGTAGAAAGTGACTGCCTTATAATCATTTGGTACTTTCCTTGTTTTGTTTATAGGATATATTCTGTGTGTAAGTTAATCTCTTTTCTGCATAACTAAATAATTGAAAAATTCCCTTTTCTTTTGCAAGGTGACTGAAAGATCAACTCTAAATACCACTTTTCAGGAACCTTATTAAAACAAGAATTTTTAAAAGTTTGGGGTCCAATTTTCATGTTATGGTGAGGTTTTACTATGTATGTATATGAGTGAGGCAAATGTGATAACCACTACACTATGGAAACACCCACGTATATATGTATGTGTGTATGTGTCCATCCGTCCACCCATCCAGCCATCCACACTCCCAGCCAAACTTTTATCTAGCTAGCTACCTAGTATCTACTATCATCTATCTATCTACCTATCATCTATCTATCACCGTATAAAATAGCAAGGAAGGAAATACAACTCAAGGCTATACATTCTGTCTCTTTGCTTTATCTCATTTGCTGGAGTTCTTTGCCCAGCTCATTGACCAGACTTTCATTCTTGAGGGATCTGAGTCCTTTCTGGACCTGCCTATGTGGAGTTGTGACGGTCTCTCATTAAAATTCCATGAAGCATTTACTGTTTCCATCCTTACTTCTCCCTATTCTCACCATTCATGTAGCCTCAGTGCTATTTTGCTACTCACAATCATCAAGCCCAGATGAAATACAATCTCTTTTATGGCAGCATCCTAGGGACATGAAGAATTTGAAAGCACAAGGTAGCACTGGTAGATTCAAATTCACGGAAACAACTATTGTATCTCCAATTAGAAATAGAACCCAGAGGCATAAGGACAGGAAGCACAAAGTTGCTAGGAGACATTAGACGTAATCACAAAAGGCACTACTCCACTCAGCTTTTGGTTCCCCAATGTCTGTATTTTGGTCATAGATAACAGGAGGAAAAGCACCATGACAGACACTGATCTCTTGATTTATAGCAACCTATAAGATATCACACTAACTTTACAGGATGCTGGCTTCAGCCAAGAACAGCAGTCTTCAATATTCTATTCTTACACTTTAGAAGACTAGCTGCTCCTGGGGATTGAGGAATATGATAGTACCAGTGACTTCCATAAGTATCATCTCATTGCCTTTTATTCTGCCATGATGTACGTTCTTTGGTCCAATGTTACATAGACTCTCATAATTCTGCATTATAAGGCATTGGTTTACAAAGAGATGGTGTTGGCAGAAGCATGATGGATGGGGAAACCAAATCCAAATCCTTTTATCAATTCTATGATATAGGTGTTCTTTTTATTTCCATTTTATATATGAAGAAACAGATGAAAGTGGCAGAGACAGGATCCACACCAACTGACCAGCTTCAGCTTCAGTGAATGGTCTTATCCATTGAGCCTCTCTTTGGAGGAGTTAGGTGACTCAACCAAAGGAATAAGCAGGCTTGGTTCTCTAACCACTGCCTTATCACCCTGTACTCTCTGCTGTACTACCTGCCTGCTTGGGGAATGCTGGAAAGAGAACATCAAGGATTTACAATCTGTAGGAGACAAAGAGTAAATATGCTTTACATAACCATTCAAAGTACTAAACATATCATGTTGTTTATCTTGCAAAGATGAAATGTGAAACCTCATTAATTTTTAAGTAGCACAGATTTAACAGCATAGATTTTCACCAAACAGAAGGAAACTGAAATCGCTGTCACCCTCCTCTGTAAAACCCTTCAGTTATCCCTCACTACCTTTCAAATGAAGTCCAAATTCCTTTACCAGGCAGAACTGGCTGCTGCTCACCGCACCACACCCACACCCCCACCCCCAGCCATTCTACTCACATGTTGTCCTGACTCTGGACTCCAAATATATTAAGATACAAACATATTTTTCCAGGGCCCTCGGCATTTGCGTAAATGGAACCCTCTGCCCAGAAAGCTCTTTTGCTCTTAATTTAGTCCTGGGTTGCCCTGGCCCAGATGGAAGGATTAACCATATTCTCCATTTTGTATATTTTGATGCCTTGATATTTGGGGACTTGCTGTTTCTGGAGGGAGTGCTTCTCCAGGGGTTAGCTGATTCCTAGAGAAAGGCAGTGAGCAACCAGCCCAGGAGCCTGCCCTTCACGTACAAACCAAGCAATCCAGACCCCACACCCTCAACTGCCTTTCCTGCAGGTCTCATCCACCTGCCTTACTCACCCAGGACCATTTCCAGGCAACTAGGGCCAGCCTCTATGCCCCAGAGTCCACTGAAGTCATTCAACAAGCCAGTCCTAAACTTGCTTACCCTGCCTTGTTCCACGACAGGAAAGCCTCCTGTCCACATTCCGTCCTATCTTCCTTAAGTGGTACAGCATGCCCCTTCTCTTGGAATCTCTGAATATAACAGAGTATAAACTATTTTTCAATGGAAATCATCTCACGATATGTTGGCCTCATCGTAGCATACTGAAAAACTGCTACTGCTAAGTCACTTCAGTCGTGTCCGACTCTGTGCAACCCCACAGACGGCAGCCCACCAGGCTCCCCCATCCCTGGGATTCTCCAGGCAAGAATACTGGAGTGGGTTGCCATTTCCTTCTCCAATGCATGAAAGTGAAAAGTGAAAGTGAAGTCGCTCAGTCGTGTCTGACTCTTAGCGACCCCATGGACTGCAGCCTACCAGGCTCTTCCATCCATGGGATTTTCCAGGCAAGAGTACTGGAGTGGGGTGCCATACTGAAAAAAAAATTGGTGAATTGATTGTTCTTGCTTTTTTGTTACCACCATACCACACAACTGTTGCTGCACATTCCACATACCATGCTGCAAGCCTTTACAGAACCGTCTCTACTGATTGCCTATGGGCTTCCTGAGAAACTCTTTCATCTTCGTATTAACAGCACCTAGTATGCTGCACATCACCATGTAAGTTCTCAATAAATGTTAGATAGGTGAAGCAATTAATTAATAATTAGTCCTAGAAGCTCCTGCATGTCAAGTCACTTAAATTCAAATCTCATCACTTTTCAATTAGCCTTCCCACTTCTGACACATACAA
This sequence comes from Bubalus bubalis, assembly GCF_019923935.1. Taxonomy (NCBI): domain Eukaryota; kingdom Metazoa; phylum Chordata; class Mammalia; order Artiodactyla; family Bovidae; genus Bubalus; species Bubalus bubalis. The sequence goes on along the minus strand of NC_059162.1, from coordinate 67,605,672 downwards.
ATGCAAGCACCAAATTTATACATGGAAAGTTAAATCAGCTCATTGGTACATAAGACTACTTCATATAAGCATGAAACAATGCCAATAATCATACAAATGTCCAGGTTGAAAAGAAGTTTTACAATAGCAAAATATTATTATGTCCAAAAATGTGTGTGAAAGAAGTTCTGAGCCAAAGTATGGAATGGAGCTTTAGTGCCTCAATTTTATAACATTCATTGAAAGCCCATGAATCTAAGAGTTCATAAATTCTATTTGATGATAACTTAGAAAAGGAAGAAATGACCTCCATATTTTAATCCATTGATGTATAACAATGCAGATTCTTTTCCAGATAAGCTACTAGGGAAGCCCAAGAATACTGAAGTGGGTAGCCTATCCCTTCTCCAGGAGATCTTCCTGACCCAGGAGTTGAACAAGAGTCTCCTGCATTGCAGGCAGAATCTTTACCAGCTGAGCTACAGGGAAGCCCAAATTCTATTTGATGATAACTTAGAAAAGGAAGAAATGACCTCCATATTTTAAGCCCTTGATGTATAACAATGCATATATTCTAAATGATTTCACAGTATGTAACTTAGGCTACTGTGTTATTAAGGAGAGAGGAAATCATATGTAACTGAGGGCTTACCATATGACAGAGGTCAAGCCTCATGAGCATCTTGCAAGTTAGATGCTGTGCAGCCCTGTCCCTTCAGAGATATCAAGCTGAAGAAAACCCCAGCCTTTTGACTTGAAAAGGGAAATAAATTCACATGAGACGTTTTCCTTGGTTGGAAGAGCATGGAAGGAAGGTTCTGAACATAGAAAACGAAACAATGCAAGTCCCTATGGGAAATGATGATAGAAATATTACAGAATATATAAGAACACATGGGAAAAAAATTAGTGTCTTGTTTGAGATGGTACAACAAGTAAGAGGTCATCCAGACCACACCCAGTGGGGAATGAGCAGGCAGGGGCACCGGTAGGTGCCAAGTGAGATGGCTCAGGGGGAGGAGGTATAAGCATATATAGTTGGGTTTCTACTTCTATATCTTGAACTCAACAAACCCCAAATACTGAAACTGTGTCAGATACATACTTTGTACTCTATGACTTTGTTTGCTGAATGAATTAATGAATGAATACTTTTCAAACAATTTAAGTTGTTAACTACAAATTTTAATGCAAATTATCTGGTTACACCACTAACCTACCCTCATTTGGATCTTATAAAACAGGCCCCCCAAAACCTATTGTCACAGCTCTGACCTTATCTGTCAGCTTAGGAAATGCAGCTGTTTATTTGAGAAGCAACAGGATAGGTAGTTACCTCTGAAGTATCCAAAGGGACATAGAAGGCATTCCAAACAGAACATGTGTAAGGATCCATCAGTTGTTTTCATTTTTAATTCATGTTTATTTTTGTCTATCAGCATTAGGATGGCCAGTGGTTTCCAACCAAGTTACAGCCGCTTCGGGCAGGAGGAAGAAATCTGGGCTTCCCACTCCTACCTCAACCAAAGCGAAAGTGAAAGTTGCTCAGTCGTGTCCAGCTCTTTGCAGCCCCATAGACTATACAGTCCATGGAATTCTCCAGGCCAGAATACTGGAGTGGGTAGCCATTTCCTTCTTCAGGGGATCTTCCCAACCCAGGTTTCCCACGTTGCAGGTGGATTCTTTACCAGCTGAGCTACCGGAGAAGCTCTAATTTTAACTCGCATAACAAACCTCCAGGGAAGATTTTATTTAGGCAACAATGATAATTGACAGTGCTTTTTTATAGACTTCATTATGTGTGAAGGTCCAAATATTGATACTACCACTTAGTAACTCTGTGATCTTGATCAAGACATTTTGCCTATTTATGCCTCAATTTCCTATCTGTAAAAGGACACTATGACAGTAGCTAACTGAGAGGGTTGTTGTAAGGATTAAATACATAAAAATTCTATAGACCTATTGGAAATTCTCATCATTATCTCCTTTAAGCCTTTAAATAGCCCCACTGAGGAGGGCATTATTACCATCGTCCTTGCATGGATGGGACAAGTGGGGCATAGAGAGATTTGGTATCTAGCTCAAGGTCACGGTCTATAAAGAGTAGAACTGAAATTCCAACATAGATGTAGTTGACAGTGGAGCCTGTGCCCTTAATACAGAAGTGAAGTACAGTTTCCACAGATAAAAAGAAATTCAAAAGTCACAAATTTAGGTCTTTTCATGAGAAGGCAAGGTTCAAGCTGACTTTTTTTTTTTTTTTTTAAGTTGACAGGTTAAAAGTGTAACATTTCTGTATGGCAGAAACCAACACAATATTGTAAAGCAATTATCTTTCAGTTAAAAATAAATACTTTTTTTAAAAAGTGTAATATTTCAATGCTACTTAAATAGAATCAGCTGTTTAAAATGGCATATGCAATATTTCCTAACAACAGGAGGAAGACACAAGAATGATATAAATTAGAATGGGAAGAGAAGCAGAAAGATGCTTATAGATCAATCATGCTTTTTACATTAGCAGAAATTTATTGCAAGGACACTCAAGAATGCACTTTTAAATTCATTTTGAAAACTCTTTAGCTGGCTTCCCCTCTTGCAGCTGCTACCCCTTATGTTGAATGCTGCACAAAAAGAACAAAAAGGCCGGTCTTCCTGGATGTAGACCCAGCATCACCCTTGCCTTCCCAGGTGACAGGGGAGCACAGCGAGTTTTATAGCACATGCTCGCTCAGCTTTCAGGTTTCGCACTGGGTCCTACAGGGAGGGTCCTTTGTCTTTCACACATGGAGAGAGAAAGTTTTTTCACATATGGAGGGTCACAGCGTTTGCCCCTGTTTGTCTTTCCCCAGTCTACTTTGAGATATTATAAACAACAAAACAAAAGTCAATTCCTAATGTGAAAAACTCCCCCACTCCAAAGTTTCCTGGTCTTTCTTCCTAGCATTGGCCTGCCTTCAAATATTAATACTCCAAAGGTTACAGGGCTCTGGGATTTACGAATTCTCAACAGAGTTGCCATGTCCACCCTCACGGATCTGTGTCATGGCAGTAAGATTTCTCAAGAGGAAGGTGGACGAGTTGAGTTCAAGTCCTGTAGTCTTCTCACTAGCTTTGTGACTTTAAGTTGCTTTAGCTCTGTCAGTCCAATTTTAACAGTGAAAAAGGCGATAATTATAATCATTCATTCAGCCACTCATTTACTAAGTTACATTTACTAAGCACCTCCTGTTTACCAGGCTCTGGTAAAACAAAGGTGAGGTATACAAAATTTCTAGATTCAACAGTTCACAGTCTACATCAGGAGACAGATATCTAAACAGGTCAGTAGTGAGGAAAAGGGGAAAGACCTTGACAAGAGATGTCTTTGTTTGGAATCACAGCTATGGAGGCAGGAGGAACTGGCTATGAATAGGAGCCTCCCAGCCTCAGCTGGAAACCACACATCTTTCTAACTCACAAAGTTGTTGGGAGGTTCAAACAACTTAAAGAGTTGAATCTTTTGAAAACTCTAAAGAGCGGTTTCCACATGTGGCAGGTGTTGTGGGTCCTCTGCCCATATCCCCTGCTTCTGCCACTTCAATACAACCAGGGACTGAAACTTCCAGTACCTGCCAGCCTCTGCCAGAGGGACTTTTCTAGCCCCTGGAGCCCACCTCCTTTGCCACCTGTGAGGCAGGCAGCAGGAGCCAAAGAGCCAGCACCAATTCCCCATGCTGAGAGCAGCCCAAACAAAGACCACCTCTCCCTCAGCCTCCAGTGGAATAACCATGCCTGGCATCTGCACCGGCTGCCAGAATCTCTCCAGCAGGACTGAGGCCCAGTTGTCTACAGCAGTAACTTGATTGAAAATGCATTATTTATTGGCTGCCTTCTCTCCATATTTCAATTCCCTACTCCCCTCAAGGTTTTCTCACCTCCCAAAGAGATGTTTGCACATAGCTTTTTATCCCAGAGTATACTTATGAGAACCCAAACCAAGACATCATGTAAGCCAATTTTTATGTTATTATTATTTATCATTTTGAAATGTGGCCAGAATTATATGCACTATTTTGCACGGAAAAAGCACTGCTTTGTATTTATAAATCCTCGTCTGCATAGTTAGGATTTGATTCACTGTAACCATTATAACATAATACCTGCCATTTCTTGAGTCCTATCCCAACCGCCATTGCCCTGGCTGAAGACTTTATCTCTCACTTGGATTTCCATAACAGTGTCCTGGGTGTTCTCTCTAGCTCCCATCTTTCCCCCTACAAAGCCATCCCTCTCACTGTCTCCAAAGACCCCACCTAGAAAGTAATTCCAGAGAAGGAAATGGTGACCCACTCCAGTATTCTTGCCTAGAGAATCCCGTGGACAGAAGAGCCTGGTAGGTTGCTGTCCATAGGGTCACACAGAGTCAGACACGACTGAAGCAACTTAGCAGTAGCAGCAGCAGCAGAAAATAATTCTGACCCCACCATTCCCAGTCCAAATGGTACTACTGTGCAAATTTTTAAAGCTTCGGAGGTCTTCCCTGGTGGTCCTGTGGCTACATCTCCATGCTCCCAATTCAGGAGGCCGAAGTTCGATCCCTAGATCCCACATGCCACAACTAAGTGTTTGTACAACCCTAACTAAAGGTCCTTCAGGCTGCAACAAAGACCCAGGGCAGCCAAATAAATAAATATTTTTTCTAAAAAGCTTCTCATACTTACAACACTTTACTTCCATCTAATCGAAAAATTGTTATGCTATTCTGATATGTGTAGAGTAAGATGCTTTCTGGTCATTTTCAAGGAAATTGATGAAAAGAAAACATACAAATCTGCAGCATCTATGACTGCAACAGCCATTTAGATGTGTATCCTTACACACTACACAACCCGCACAGATGTACAGAACCTGGTAACGTCTTACCCACACGCTTTCTCTGTTTTCAGCGCCTACCATGAGTTTTGCTTTGTTATGTTGTCCTTTCTGCCAAGGGACACAGGCCTTCTCTTGATCTATTTCTGGTGATCCTTTAAAACCAACTAAACATTCCTCTTTTGCCAGAAATCGTATCTGAAGCACTCTTACACAGCCATATGTCCCTCTTCTGGGACCTCTTTAATCCTTCATGTATATCTCAACTTTTACACTTAGCCTGAAAAAAAAAAAAAAGAGTTAGTCGCTCAGTTGTACCAACTCTTTGCAACACCATGAACTATAGCCCACCAGGCTCCTCTGTCCATGGAATCCTTCAGGCAAGAATACTGGAGTGGGTAACCATTACCTTCTCCAGGGTATCTTTCCAACCCAGTGATTGAACCTGGGTCTCCCACAATGCAGGCAGATTCTTTACCATCTGAGCCACCAGGGAAGCCCTGTGTGGTAATATTACCTGATCATGGATTTGTCTTTAGAGGACTGTGTCTTTCTCCTCTTTGCACCTCCAACATCTAGTGGAGGACTTGGCCTTGAGTCAGAGAATTGAGAAAAGAGTGGAGTGTGGAGTGTGGAGCTTGTGAAGGAAGGCTCTGCAGTCAGACAGACCTGGGCAGATCTTGGTTCTGTCCCTTTCTAGCCATGTGACCTTGAGCAAACGGCCTAACATCTCAGTGTTTCAGTTTCCTTGTTGGTAAAACAGAGATGACATCCTATCCGATTTAAAAAGCCTACAATTAGCACAATGCCTGACAGCAGGCACACAACACCTATTAACTATTATTGTAAGTTCAGTAAATATTTGAGGATGAATGCTTCTCTCTTTTACCAAACAGGCAACCCGTTAAGAAAGCATATCTTTTGTTTGATCCATCTGTATAGTCAGTATGGTGATGAACCCTATCCATATGTTAGTATGTTTTGTCTACACAGCTACTGGGCTTGAAAGGTTTTACTATCTGCCTGCTACAAATGAGGACACTGAGAAGGACAGTCAGTCAGTGGCTTGTTCTAGGTCACATTAGAGTTAGTGTCAAAGGTTGGGCAAAACCTGGTCTGTATGATGCCAAGCCTATGCTTTTAACTGAGCTGGGGAGGAATTAAGGAGGGGCCTCACTGTCCACCTGCAGATTTATAAAGGAGGGGATACTGGTGGATGCTGTACAGGCTGAGATGTGAAGAAGTACAACAGAAAGGGACTTGTTGAAAGACCCAGCTGACTGGCCATAAATACTGTAAATTCAAAGAACAGTTTTTCTGGCTAATTCAAAGCATCCCTAGGTAGAGAGTCAGAAGATGAGATTCAAAGGGAATGGTGGACACGTAGTTAGGAAGGACCTGGGATACTGAGCAAGGATTTCTAGCTTTATCTGGAAAACCGTACAAAAGCAAAGAGACCTTTAAAAGAGTGCCAACACCGTATGCTGACAGGATGGGGAACAATGGAAACTCTCATTTGTTGCTGGTGGGAATAAAAAACGGTCCAACCACTTTGGAAAACAGTTTAACAATTTCTTCTAAAGTTAACCAGACACTTGTCACACAACACAACCATTCCATTCCTAGCTATTTATGCAAGAAAAATGAAGCCATGCATCTACCAAAAGACAAGAATGCACTTAGTAACTTTATTCATAAAAGCTGCAAACTGAAACCAACCCAAATGTTCATTAACAGGAGATTGGATAATTTTAAACAATATGACGACTCAGCAATAAAAAGGAATAAACTCTTAAAATACCCAACAACATGGAGAAACCTCAAAATAGCATGTTAAATGAAAGAAGTCAGACTAAAGGGCATATGCTGTATGTTTTCATCTATATCATGTTCTACGAGGCTGATCTAGATGAAAATCAGGACCATGTTTGCCTCTTTGCTTACTGGGTGAGGGTTAGTCTAACTGGAAGGAAGCATGAGGGGATTCTCTGGGATGATGGAAATGAACTATAACTTGATGGCAGTGGTGGTAACAAATGCATAATTTTGTCAGAACTCATTAAACTGTACACCTAGTTTTATGTATTTTACTGTCTGTAAAGTATACCTTGAAAAAACAAAAGTAGCAAAACAGTGTATCACAAAACAAGGAACTGTTCTGGGTCATATTATCTAAATATTTGGTGTAAATTATATTCTTATAAATCAGACTAGTTTGGGGTTTAGTAGAGGAACTTGGTTCTGGGAACTCTTACAAAGCTTCTATCCATTCATTCTTAAACTAATATTTATTTGTTTTAACAAATATTTATTTAGCCTAATGCTGTTGTTGTTCAGTTGCTAAGTCGTGTCTGACTCTTTGTTACCCCATGGACTGCAGCATACCAGGCTTCCCTGTCCTTCACTGTCTCCCAAAATTTACTCAAGTTCATGTCCATTGAGTCGGTGATACTATCTAACCTACCCTAATGCTCACCACTCACCAAAGTCACCAAAGTCTGACTGACTTTGCACAACTGACTCTCAGTGTCTCAGCCCACTCATTTGTGAAATGGGGAAAATAGCAGTACCTACCTTGTGGGGTTGTGAGGACTGAAGGAGTGAATATATATAAAAGTCTCAGACTAGTGCTGGCACATAGTAAGGAGCTGAATAAATGTTAGTGCTTAATATTTTTTACTCTCACTTAATGTGCTGGGCTTGAAGGGTATAAACAGTAATAAGACACAGTTCCCATTCTGGAAAATTTATGATCTAGAAGCAAGGATGAACAATAAATACATAAATGAATATGTTTGGTACAATAACAGAATTTGAAAAGTGCTTTGAGGGCATAAATGACTAACTATCTTGGAACGGAAAATCCATTCAAAATGAAAATAATCGGCCACCTAAATCAAATCAAGTTCAGAGAGTCATTTATTGTTTTCTTCAGTATTATCATTGCTGTAATAATGCCTTCTATTCTCGGCATCCGAAATTTGGAGCTCCCAGGGCTCAGGCTGGTGACCTCCTCTCGTCTGTGTCCTGGCTTATTCCTAGGTGACTTCATCCTTTCATGAACCATGATGCCCTGTTCATGTCTCTAATCCCAACATAATGCCTGAATTCCATTCGCCTGTGACATTTCATATTGAGAACATCTACATGCAAATTTCCATTTTCAGCCCCCCAAACCTGCTTTTCCAAAGCATTCATCATCTTGGAATTGGCAACATCTTTCCCCAAGCTACCCAGCTCTAAAGCCTTCCATTTGCTTGCCCACTTTCTTTTTCTCATGTCTCATACCCAGTACCAGCAAATCCCTAAACCAGTCACTTCTCCTGAAAGCACCACCACCTTCTTCCACCTAGACCACTCCAAGAGCTTCCTAAGCGGTCTCCCTTCTTCTCTTGCTCCCCTAAAAGCTCTTTTCTGCACAGCAGCCAGGTGATCTTTCTTTCCAGAACAGTAAGAATCCATGGCCTTCCTCTGCTCCAAACCCTCCAATGGGTTTCCTTCCCTCCGTGCTTTCATGGTCTATGAGGTGCTAGACAGTCTAGCCCTGGACCACCGCTCTGTGCTCCCCTCCACAACTCTTCCTCTCATTCCCTCCAACCCCAGCTATACCACCACCTTGCTGGCTCTTCAGCGTGCCAACCAAGCTCTTACTTCATGGTCTTTTCATAGGTTGTTTCCTTTGCCTGAAATGCTCCTCCTCCAGATAGCTTCATGGCTCCCTCACTCACTTTATTAAAATCTCTCCTCAAACGTCACTATCCCAGCTAAAACAGTACTACATCCCATCCCAATCTCTAGCCTGCTTTACCCTGCTATTTTTTCCTAGTTCTGGACATGCTAGTATATTAGTTCATTGCCCTAGCTCAAATATAAGCTTCCTGGGCTTATTTGTCTTTGTCATATTACTATGTCCCTGGCACATAGTAGATGCTCAACTGATATTTCTTGGATGAATGAAAAGAGTTTCTATTATCTTAGCTCATGCAGTGCTTCATAGTTTACAAAGTAGTCAATTATACAACATCATAATAACCCCTCCAACAATTTGGGGGCAGGGCTTAGTTATATTCATTTTATAGGTCAGTTTATAGTTTGCTTAATATTTTTAAGTTCTTTGGTCAAAGTCATGCAGGTCTTGGTCACACAGATCAAACCCTGTTTTTTCCCCTTCAAATCCAGTCTATTAATCATAGTATTAGTAATCAAAGTATTAATTTATTAATCAAAGTATTGTTAGTAACAGCTAACAATCTGTTAGGCTTCCCTGGTGGCTCAGTTAGTAAAGAATCCACCTGCAATGCAGGAGACTACCTGAAAGGCATTCGATCCCTGAATCGGGAAGACCCGTTGGAGAAGAAAGTAGCAACCCACTCTAGTATTCTTGCCTGAAAAATCCCATGGACCAAGGAGCCTGGTGGGCTACAGTGCATAGGGTCGCAAAGAATTGTATTTAACTTAGAGACTAAACCAATGGTCTGAGTATTTATTCCTCTTGACACTTCACTTGTAGTATCTCAATTAACTTTCCAACAATGTTTTGAGGCAGGGGCTCTTGTAGTTGCTACTTTACAAATAAATCAAGGTAAAGCTAAATAACTTACCCAAGGTCACAGCACTGGGAAGTGTTAAAGTCAGAATCTGGGTCCTGACAGCCAAACTCCATGGATTTGTTCCCAACCATGCAGCCCATTAGGCACAGGCTATGGGTTGGGGAGATCCCCTGGAGAAGGAAATGGCAACCCACTCTTGCTGGGAAAATCCCACAGACAGAAGCCTGGCAGACTACAGTCCAAAGATTCAGACACCAGGCAACTGAGCTCACATGCAGGTGAAGTAAAAGGAGTTAAGGAAACTGAGGAACAAGTATCACTTTGTTCTGGGACTCTCTGCCATTATGAAACTTTATGCTCTTGTAGCATTTATCATAGCATTTTTTTCTTTAAGATCATAAAGTAGAAATCAGTTATGTCTTAATGCAGTTTACACTATGTTGCTTTCTGCTTTTCATACATCTTTGGAATGTTTGAAACGTTTGTTTCTGATTTGAGAGGTCATTGAGCAGTCATGGGCAGGGCTCACTAGTTTCCAGCAATCTGTCTTTCCTTCTCCCTGGGAGCTTTCTGGTGCCTCTGTGGCCCTGTGTACAGGCAGGCGTTCCCTTCAACCTCTAGATCCCACCTTCTCAATCTATGGCATGCCTTATTTCATAAATCCTCACCTTCAGTTTGCCTCATAACCTACATAGTGGAACACGCGATTTCTTTCCCTTTCCTTTCTTTTGCTTTCATAGGTAAGAATCTGTCTGATTGGATGTGATGGCACCAGAGGCAGAACTGTGGCAAAATTTTAAATGGTGAGAAATCCATCTCAGCTACCTGGATTTTGAGAAGCAAATTGTGATTCCTCGACTCACTTAGTATTGAACTGGACAAGTTAGGTGAACTAAAAAACTGTATTGACTTGTCTACTTGTCTCCAAGTCAATCAAGTGTCTGTGAATGCTGCTTATTTTCTGCTGTTTCTGGCTCTTCAAAGTATTAACTGAAAAGTGTGCAAAAAGTTACATCAACAGAGGTGGATACCCTTAAGATATTGAGCCCCTCGGGTAATAACAAGCTAGCACTCAGAAGTTGAAAACAAAGCCAAGCATTTTGATTGTTTCCTAATTCTTTGTAATATAAAGATTCATGGCAGTTATTTGGGAATAATAGGCTGTGAGTTGCTTCAGGGCAGCATGTCATCTATTTATCCAGGTATCCCCATGTCTGGCGTGTAATAGGTACTTAGAGGAGATGCTTAATATGGTGGGCACTTGACAAATATATGTTTAATTCAGTCTTTCATTACCAGCTTGCAGACTTGTCACACACACACCCACACACACACACACACCCCTTAGGTTGTGAGCTCTTAGACGACAGGATCTGTGTCTTATTCCTCTCTGAATTTCCTAATATAAAATCACCAGATAGCAGATGATCATTAAATGATCATTACACTGAACAGCACAAGGATGTTCACTTTTGTCACTTGTTTTATCTGCCCTCCCCAAGGCCCCTTGTTCATTTGTCTCTCAGACCACAGTGCCTAAAGCCTTTGCGTCAATCTAATCAAATATTTGAGAGCCAGAGACCATGAAATTATTCAAATCAACTTCAGAATTACATTTTTCAAATTTATCCCGGTCATCTCATAAGTAGATCGAGCTACTTGCTAACTGCTATCCCAGGAGAGGGGAAAAAAAAGCACAAGCTTAATGAATTTGGTCAGACATACTGTGTAACAGATGTCCAACGTGCTGCCATGAGCTTAAATCATAAATATGATGGCTCTGTTTGGCATGGCAAAATATATTAGAAGGGTTTTATTGGTCACCGGGCAACATACTAGATGGGAATCATTCTGAAAAATGCAGAAACTATGTCTAGTAGCATCTCAAAAGTAGCCCTGGAGAAACACAGATAATCTGCTTGCACCAATTCATCAAGATGGTCCTTTGTTTCCCTAATTTGAGTGTCAAGAGCAACCATCCAATAAAGAATTGCCAAGACCCGATAAGATTCTCCTCTGGCTGCTGCTTTTTTTTGCCCTAACAACTGGTACTATTCATGCCTAAAGCACAAATTGAATAAATAGCTTCAAGGCTGGCAATGTTGGACACTGTTTGGAAATTTTTGTTATTCCTTGAAAGGCTAAATCCCATATGTTTCTCACTTCCCCCCAAACAGGTAGCATTAATAGTCATTGTTGCACTGACTAATTTTAACTTTCTTAATACTGAGTATAGAAGGATGCTTCATAAGTTAAAAATAGTTTCTGTTGTATCATCAGTCCAGCAATGGATTAGTGAAGATTAAAAAACGGATTGTAATGCCTTCTTTGGCCTTGAGAAAGCTCTTATTGTGCCTATGGTTCAGTTGGTCTGCTGATCATTTTCATCTTAATGCAATCTTTAACATTATACTGCTACAGGTGAGAAATTGAGTAATACATTAAGACAACTATTCTCACTGAGCAATTTCACAAGAAATATGTTTCTAACTAAATTAGACATTTAGCAAATGCCATTTGTAATTCAACGTGGGGTGGGAGAAGGGGAGATCATCCTTTAAACAAGATATTGATATGCATTTCCTGAGAAAAAACAAATAATTATTTTTTAAAATTTCAATTGGGGTTCTAAATGTGAAATTATATACTGTCAGTCCAGTAGAACAACACAAGGAGAGCACTAAAGGCCTTAAGATTCTTACAAAATAAGCAATAAACAATTTTATCTCTAGCAGCCAGAAATCTTTCATTTAAATTAAGAAGAATCTACAGGTCCAGTTGATCCTGTGGGTATGATGTGCTGAATGTTCTTAACACTTAAATCATTTAGATGAACACTAGGAACCTCAAGGATCTGATAAAAATAAATAAATTACAATATTTAAAACGTAATGAATGTAATAATTTGGATGAAAATGAGGCTATAAAGATTGCATGAGAATCACTAAATTTAAAAAAGTAAAATTAAGCGGGAAGAGAATATCAGAAAGCTTACAATTGGAAAACTGAAATATTAATTAATTTACTTGAAAAAAATTTTCGTGACAGATTCCTCCCTGCTAAGAACATAAACGCAAATTCTATAAATAGAGCTATTGACATTTCGGTTGTTAGTTTGTTTTTACCGAAATCACAAAACAGAAATATTAGTTTGCAAATTTTCAAATGGCTATCATGTTCAGAATCCAGCTGGATTCCCTCTTCCTTTTTACTTGATGACTTCATAAAAGATAAATAAGCCCTTGACTAAGAGGTGGGTTTACTGGCACAGTTAACTCTCTCGCCCAAGAAATTCTACTCCGCTGAGATTACTATTTGGGGGCTGGAAGGGGGGAATGAAGAGGTTTTTAGGACCCAGCAGGCGGCGGCAGGCGGCAGTTGTGTAGATCGCTGAGAGACTACGAGGGTCCGGTTCAGTTTTAATTCTGTCTCTAATCTCTGCAACAGCGGCGCTTCCTGGGTCCCGCGGCTCCCCTGCTCACTCAGCCGAGGCTGGCCGCTGGGCGAAAATCAAAGCCGCCTCCGCCCCATCACCCACGATGGAAACCCTCCAAGAAAAAGTGGCCCCGGACGCGTGTGCCTAAGGATTCCGCATAAAAGAAGTGCCCAAAATGAAGACCCTGGTGGTGAGTCATTTGTTGTAACTCCTCTGGGTATCGGCGGGATCCCGGAGCGCAGCGTCCCCAGGGCGCACGGGAGAGCTCCAGGGCGCCTAACCCTGAGCTGCTAGATCGCCCGTTACAAAGGGAGAACTTTTCACCTGCTCCGGGTCTACTCCCGATTCCTCAGTTCTGCTAGGCTCGGAATCCCAGAGCCGGAACGGGAACTCGGGTTGCTGGGCTCCTGGATCTCCGGCCAGAGTTCCGAGCGGTCAGCGGAGAGCTAGAGAAACCTAGGAGTGGTGGGCGTCTTGTTTGGGAATGGGGATTGCCCTAAAGCAACAGCTTGGCAAAAACTAAGAGGGGCGGGAAGCGGGGGACCTTTGCCGACTTTCTTGATTTCCTTGTCGTTATTTCAAACTTGCAAGGATGGCCGAGGTAGAGCTCCACGGGTCCAGAAAGGGGAAGCTAGACATTCCAGCAGCCGATCTGGGGACAGAGGGCCCCCTCCCAAAGTGCAAGCCCACCCCTGCCCCCGCCGCCGGAGCGCTGTCCCTCGCGTAGCGGGGCGCCGCGCACCACCTGTCCTCTGCCAGGAGATGTGGGAGGCGGTGGCGGCCGAGAGCAGCGACGCGCAGGGAGCATCCCCTGCGGTACCCCCGGGGACTGTGCCTTCTCTGCCCGGGCTGTGAGCGGCCGGGGTAGAAACCGAGCCATGCAGCCCCCGACCCCGACCTCCCCCGCCCGTCTTGTCTGACCGTCGTGCTGGTGTCCCCGCCGGGCGCGCTCCTCCCGGGTCGGCGCTCAGAGACTCTCCTGTGCTCTCTCCCGCCCGCCCGCAGCGCCATGGTCTGGCAGTGTGTTTAGCGCTCACCACCATGTGCACCAGCTTGTTGCTCGTGTACAGCAGCCTCGGAGGCCAGAAGGAGCGGCCCCCGCAGCAGCAGCAGCAGCAGGCAGCGGCGACCCTCAGCTCGCGGCGGTCGGCAGAGAGCAGCCCCCCGCCGCGCCCGGAGACCCCCGCGGGACCGCGGCCACTGGACGGATACCTCGGCGTGGTGGACCACAAGGTGACAGCTCGCTCGCCAGCCTGCCCGCCACCCAGCCTGGGGATCCCGCACACCTGAGCTTGCCCCCTTCCCCGGGGCTGGGAGGCGCCGTGAGTAGGTGCCATTCGGAGGCTGGAAGGGGGAGTGGACCCTGCGGGGTGGGATGGGATAGTTACTATTTGGCGTGAATTTCTATTTGGAGAAGATAGCAAAGTTTTTTAAGGAACAGGGATGAGATGGGTGCGCCCCAAAGCCTAATTTCCTAACAGGAACCGTCCCTGGAACTAGAACCGCTCATCCCCGGAACGACAGCTACTGCTGGGTGCTGGATTCCTGAAGCCTCGGGTTTGGCGGCCGAGTCGCGCCCTAATGGGAGGAGACCCGGGAATGGAGCGGGTACCAGTCCGAGCGGTTACCTCGGACAGGGTGCCGGAAGCTAAATAGCAGCTAGTCCTCTGCTGGCCGCTGCTCAGGCTCGCAGATTCTTATCTGATCTCTGCTTCGGATGCTCAGGGCTGAATTATCACAGCCCTGGAGAGCAGTGCCCAGGCAGGCGCAGAAGGCTTGAGGCACAGACTCAGCTTCCATTGGCTTGAAACTCATCATTGAGGGCCTATTTTCCTGTGCCTTCCGGGAAGCCGCTGCATGGCTTGGCTAATAATTAATAAGATGAATTTTTAAGAAATTGAGCTTTCTTTCCCTGGAATAATAAATCTCTGGTTTCAGAGTGTGAAGCCTCTGGGAGAATTGTAATCAAGTTTCTTGATTCTAAAAAGATATTTTAATACAGTTTAAATGTATTTCCCATTATTTGAAGCTGTTAATATATTTTTATTAAAACACCATTCCATTCCATATATGCTCTATAAAGCTACCTCTTGAAACCACCCAACTGTTCTGCTTTATGTATTACTACGTTTTATGGTTGTGAACCAAAGTAATATTTAGGAGGTGCTCCTTTTGTGTGAAAAGGTGGCTTTTGTCATGCAAGAAAAAGTCAGACTTTTTAAAGTAAACATCAAAATACTTCTACTCACTTGTGCAATGTATAATGCTAAGGAGTTTGAAGAGTACAAAGGAGTTTAAGGCAAGACCCAACCTTTAGAAATCTTTGAATGCCTGTGGGGAAAAAACAACATACCATGAAATATGAATGGATGGATAGATGACAGAGAGATAGATGGTAAATATAAATGTATGGGAAATACTGGATATAAATAGTTATTATTGTTGGAATACAGAGATGAGAAAGATCTCTGCTCTGGTAGGATTAAGGAAAGTTTCTTTGAAAAGGTGGAACTTGTACTGGAAAGATTCAGGAAGCAGAAAAGAGAGAGAGATTTCATTAGGAAGTGATTTGCTGGGGAGGGGTCTGGGGATAGATCTTAAAATCAAAAGTAGAAACAGCCATCAGTTTCACAGTTAAGGCTTCTGTTTCTCTTTAATTTGTTGATTGATTACATACTTTGTATCTGCAAGCAACCCATAAGGGCTGAGTCCTAGAAAAGTTTGGGCACTGACTTCTGACTGTGGATGGATGTGGTGTTTATGTGTTTATGATGAATCTATTGAACATGGTGGATTTTCATGGCTGTTGTTTAATGGAAATGGCTAGCATTTGTGAAGGTTTTGTTAATAGGGATGTCAAAAGGTAAATTTGCCGAAAGCTGTGATCTACCTTTAGGAAGATGTTGCTAGTACTTCCCTTCCTGTGCTCTCCTGCTGGACCAGCACTAGCTAAGAATGTTGATAGCCTAAGGCAAACTATGATGCCCTTATGTTCTTTTTCAAAACAGTGTTTATTCACACGAATATACTGGTTTTCATTTTCAGTGAATCAGCATTGTATTTCATTAAAATGAAGAACAGCCCTTTTGGGGAAGGGATAGGGACACTATATATGAGAAATTGAGATTATCTGTAGTAAAGGGTTTTGTAAACTGTAAAGTGTTTTGTGAATGATAGATATGTGTGGAAGACCTTAGCAGAGAATTATAAATGTGACCAGGAAGGTCTTTGTAGATAATATTAATGAAATTCTTTTATAGAAAATCAACTTCTCACAAAATTCCATATCCAAAGGGTTCAAAAAAGTTTACCCTGCCTCAAGCAAAGGAACAAATGCAGATCTTAAAACAAGTGCCTTCTCTTTAGGCATTATTGCAATTGTCCCACTGAATGAAATGTAAGCTGCTCAGAATGTAGTCAATTTTTGTTGTTTAGTCACTAAGTCATGTCTGACTCTTTGCAACCCCTTGGACTGTGGCTGCCAGGCTCCTCTGTCTATGGGATTTCCCAGGCAATAATATTGAAGTGGGTTGCCATTTCCTTCTTCAGGGGATCTTCCCCACCCAGGGGTCGAACCTGTGTCTTCTGCACTGGGCAGGCAGATTCTTTACAACTGAACCACCAGGGAAGCCAGTAGTCACTTTACTGCTACTGTTTACTGACTGGAAGTTGGGCAAAGTTTCATCTCCAATGGCTCTCTGAAGGTACACATGTAAAATGTTTATGTTCTCTCCCAGTTGCTGTTTAGGTTTACTTAGGAGTTTCCTATGTATAGTCTTGCTTAAGCAGAGGTAGAAATCATTTGTTAGACTGTTGCTGGGAATTTTCTTTCCAGTTAATACCCAGGAAGGTAAGAAATGAAAGCTTTTCTACTCTTATTGTGTTGTCAGATGATGCTCTGATTGCTTTTGTCCCCAACTCTCACATCAGGCTTTAGAAAACTTATGGGATGTCCTGACTGTGATGACCACCAAGCCATATGCTGCTGCATATTGAATCAGAATTCCAACAGACTTTCTATTTCCCATTGATTTACTGAATCTGGAGAGGGTTACAGATACCACTTAGGAAAACGTTCACATCTCCATGGCTGGAGGTCCCAAAGTCTGATAAATATGTAGTGTTTTTGTTCGGTTACATGATGGTATTAACATTATAACTCCAAGATTAAATTCAACAGGCGGTCCTAATCCCCAACACCTGAATTTCACAAATTACCGCCTGTCTGCAATGATAGTCTTGTCTTATACGCTGCAGACTGAATTACTGTTGAGATTAAATCACTATGTGCTTTTGTTGAAAGACATGCCGCAAGTCAAGCCAGTGATGAGCAATATGTATAGAAGCTTAAAATATCACTTTGCATGGTCATATTCCATACTTCCTCTTTCACAAAAGATGTGAGCGGAAATTGTAATTCCAGTATGACTGAGTAAGTGAGGGATTCTTGCAATATCTTGTGACAATGAAGCCATTTCACTCTGTCTTAGATTTTTTTCTCTTCATTCCCAACCCTTCCCCTAAACTTTTCCCTACAAATCTCCCACTAACTCATTTCCATCTTGTTACATGTCTGTTACTGCAGCTACTGTATCTGTATCCTGGCATTTCCTGGTCCCTGTTTTTGGAAGCCATTGATTTCTAATCAGATCTGCCAGATCTAAGCAAAGAAGCCAAGTTTCATGGTTTGGGGAAACTTCAGCCTTTGAACTGCAGCATAATGTATAATCAAACTAAAATATACATGTGTGTGCTTGCACACAGAGACACACACACACACTAAATCAAACCACCCCCAGAGGAAAGCACCGATTCTCCCAGCAGAGTGGGAGGGGGCATGTAGCACATTCTATGTCCAGACTGGATTGGCTCCGGGTAGGTAAAGTCATTGGCCATCTGGTGGACCCTGTGAAATGAAACTGTGAGCCAATTCCCATTTCCAGTGGAGCAACAAGGGAAGCCCTTCCAGTGAACAGGAGCTCTTATCACAGAAGGGCAACTTGTCACCTGGGCTGCCCTTTGCTTAAATGGCTTATAAAGAGCAGTGATCATAAGGTCTGAAGCTGAGCTGGTCTCTCCTCGTTTTAGCAAGAATGGATTTTACATGTACCAGTGGCATGCTTGCCTTGGTTCTTTCTTTCCTTAAGCACTCAGTTATATAGACAAAACCAAACTGCTTAGAGGTAATAGTACTATCACTATTAATTAGTAGCTGTCCAGTTGGAATGCTAAGACAAATCAATGCAAGAGCTGAAAAAAGAATTCAAAACTGGAAAAAAAGGTTCAGTTCTGACTCTTTGTGACCCCCAGGGACTGCAGCACACCAGGCTTCCCTGTCCATCACCAACTTCTGGAGCTTACTCAAACTCATGTCCATCGAGTTGGTGATGCCATCCAACCATCTCATCCTCTGGCATCCCCTTCTCCTCCTGCCTTCAATCTTGCCCATCATCAGGGTCTTTTCCAATGAGTCACTTCTTCACATCAGGTGGCCAAAGTATTGGAGTTTCAGCTTCAGCATCAGTCCTTCCAATGAATGTTCAGGACTGATTTCCTCTAGGATGGACTGGTTGGATCTCCTTGCAGTCCAAGGGGCTCTCAAGAGTCTTCTCCAACACCACAGTTCAAAAGCATCAGTTCTTCGGTGCTCAGCTTTCTTTATAGTCCAACTCTCACATCCATACATGACTACTGGAAAAACCATACCCTTGACCAGATGGACCTTTGTTAGCAAAGTAATGTCTCTGCTTTTTAATATACTGTGTAGGTTGGCCATAGCTTTTTTTTCAAGGAGCAAGCATCTTATAATTTCATGGCTGAAATCACCACCTACAGTGATTTTGGAGCCCCACAAAATAAAGTCTGTCACTGTTTCTATTGTTTCCTCACCTATTTGCCATGAAGTGATGGGACCAGTTGCCATGAGCTTAGTTTTCTGAATGTTGAGTTTTAAGCCAACTTTTTCACTCTCTTTCACTAAAAAAGGTATGTGCCATATAACTTTGAAATTATGGCATAAGAATTCTTTTTTTAGAGAGGTATATACATTCTCAGATATAAGTTTATATCATTCATTAGACTCTTTTATAATATTTGAGGCATCCAGTGAAGGATAATTTGGTTCTTAAAGAAATTTAAAGTGACTCATTTGCAGTGTTCAAGTATTATAAAATGTAAAGTGCCAATTATGACAGAACTCTGTTATCACAAAGCATCAACTAAAAGAAATCATGAAATGAACAGCTTTTTATTGGCAAAAATTTCCAATAATGTAGTTGTTTTAAACTGGAAAAGTATTCTTATAAGGTTAATAAAATAGTTAACCTTTCTTAATTCTGATCCAGGAGTATTTCTCCAACTTCCCATAGGAGTAATCCCAAGATACTGTTATGCCAAAGCCCAGATTGTACCTAGTGGATGAGTCTGACCTGGGTCCCTTTCAAGTGTCAGGTGTTCTGGCTTCTTTCTGATCCTTGCACACTGAGTGTGCCTCAGGACCTTTGCACTGGCTGTTTCATCTCCCTGGAAAGCTCTCGCCCAAGATCTTTTGCATGGTTGATTCCTTCTGATCATTTAGTCTTCAGATCACATATAATCTTCTTGGGTATCGAACTCTTTAAATAGCCCCCTTCTCAACAGTCGTTCTCTATTTTACCAGCCTGTTTTATTTCCCTAATAATACTTAACAATATCTGAAATAAACTGAGTTTATTTGTGTCTTGTCTGCCCTCCCCCCAAGTACAATCTGCTGTGACAGCAAATATTTATACCTCTTGCTGAACAGTTTAACTTCAGGCCTAGTGCTTGGCCACGGGCCAGCACACAATAAGTATTTATGGAAGGAAAGAAGAAAGCAGGGTGTATTGGGGGTACCTTACGTCAAGTCCTTTCTCTACAAGAAACATCAGGGCAGTCCCAGGCCCAGGTATGCCCCGTCTTTCCTAAATCTGATTTACTATTGCTCCACCTAATAATGATAATGGAAAGGAAGAAGAAATGATTTAAAACATAAGACTCTTTGGGAATAAGATTTGGGAATCTAGCAATTTAATAGGCTTCCCTTATTATCATGCACATTAAAGTTTGCGAATTATCATCTAAAATGTTTTTAATCATCACAATGTGTAGTTCTGTAGCTAATTTGTTTCTGGGTTTTGAACTACTCACAGCCCTTAGTAAATATTCACTGAAGGCCTAATAGTTGCAAAATTACACAGAATTCTGGAAGAAGAACACAGTCCCTACCCTCAAAGAACCTTTTTTATCTAATTGGAAAGAAAAGACAAAGAAGCAAGAAAGGTTAACAAAAAAGCAAGTGTTGAATAATAATATGAAACCAAGAAATAGTAAATCAAGGCAGTGGCACTAAAAAGGAGGCAATTTCTGTGATCTTTCCCATCTATAAAATTGGTTAAATACTATTATTACCTTAGAAGTTATAAAACTTTCAAACTAAAATTCCATTATTCATTAAACCTTTTAAATATATGTGTGTATTTCTATATATATTACATAGATGACAGGCAGTGATAGTTAACAACTTGAATATTAAATCAACTTCAAAGTGGGTTGATTTTAAATTCAAAATATTCAGTCTCTTTATGATTCTCCTTTGGAATGCCATAAGATCCCCTGGACTCTTGAAGAGAGCTAACCCTGTTACCTTGTTCACCTATCTCTGTAACATATGGTGACTATATTTACAAACCAAATCTCGTAACTCATGGTATGATGAATTCGAACATAATTGTGTTGGCCACAAGACAGAATATTTGCGATCAGATCTGTCCTGAAACACAGCATCTGTTATAGAGGAGACTTTTCATAACCTCTAAGGTCAAACCACAGCTCAGGATAATTCCTGTCCTCCAAATGCTGGGGTAAAGAGAGATTAGAGATGAGAAAAGACTGAAAGGTTAAAACCCATCATTAATCAATAAATTATTCTGAAAAGCTTCTATACATGTATTAAGTAGCCTTTGAGCAGCTGTGAAGGGCCTTAGATATTGAAAGACAAGGAATGATGATTTCTTAAATAATAATATTATTACCCACACCTTGTAATTCAAGAGAATTCCCTTGTGAGTCAGTAAATTTATGATCAAATGGTCAATAAAAACTTGGAAGTGGGGGCTTTTGTGAGATGTACTCAGATTCTTCTCAAGCTGTTTTAGTCTTAAACTCATAGTGTGGGCCTGGGACAAATAAATATTTTTATTGCATGCTCTATTCAATATAGTTTCCCAAATAATAACCACAAGCATGGATAGTCTTAATTTAGACAGAATATCAGCAGGGAAGCCTTCCCAGACTTGTAGCCTATGATGGATCTGAGGTATATGCTTTGTCTTCATCACCAGGTCCCCACGATAATACTAATTCTAGTTTATTATCATTTTTTGTCTAAAATTGTCTGCTTTTCCAGTTTGACAATCAACTCTTGGAGAAGGGGAATTTTTTTCTCTTTTTTTGTCATTAAATCCTCAGCCTGGCATATAATGGATCATCAATAAATATTTGTTGCATGCATAAGTGTATCTATATAAATATTTTATATTTCTTCTAAAATAAGCCCATTTATGACTGCTTGGAGTCACTGAAAAAGAATAACTACATATTGTAAATATCAATTTCTCAGGCCACAATTTGTAATTCTGTAACTATTTCATTTCCACATTCTTGTACTTATCAGATCTCTTCAACATACTCAAAATTTTAGAGCTAGAACAAAAATTTCACAATTATCAAAAGGGACTCATGAGTGGTTGTGCAACTTTCCCAGAGTGGCAGTATGGGTCTCTGACGTGAGTATCATTCCTATAAAAGAAATTCAATGCCAATGTATTCTAAGCAGCGACTCAATGCTATTTGAACAGAATTTATTAAAATGAAGAACCTAGGCCTATCCAGTTATTGGAAAGAAATAAATATTTAAACATCTTATTATTCTGAAATGAATATGAGCATATGCCTCTAGATAGTTGAAAAGAGCTCCCATCAACCACTGACTTAGCAACGGGTACTCTAAAGGCTGCATAAAATGCATGGCACTGATGTAATTGAAACAATTTGCAAATCAGAGTAGATTTTGCCTTTAAAAAGTAAACCAAGCCAAAAGGAGTGTGATGTTTAATTATTTGCAGAAAATGTCATAAGTAGACCACTCATTCAGCTGAATTACCTTCTCCTCAGTGGGGAAGGAAACATCAGTGGGAGATTCAGTTCACCAAGTTTCTTCAGGTAACCATTGACTCCTGCTAGATTCTGAGATGAGCTTCTTACTCTGAGATAGAATGACTTGAGGCAAATAAGAAAAACCATTTTACCAATAGTAGGGAAAATGAACCTCTGTAGATCATAATGAAAAGGAATCTTTGTTATTATATTCTCTTTTAATAGCTAAGAAGATGTCTTTAGTGTTCCCAAGAACCTCACCAAGTCTGAAGATACCCTGGCTGACTGAAATGCAGAGTTAAATCATTTTTAAATAAGAAAGCATATTCTGGAAATTAATTGCACATAAGGGACCTCTCTACTGACTGAACTGCATTACTGAGTTTCTCATTTACAGATCTGCTCAAGTTCTTCGCACGCCTCCAACGGCTTCCCATTTCATGGAGGATCACGTTCAGACTCCATAGGATGGCTCTCAAGGCCTGACGGGGTCTTTGTGGCCTAACTCTCCAACCCCACCTCTCACAGCAACTCGTAGCCGAGGCTCCCCACACCCTGGGAACACAGCTTGCTGTTTCACACTCACCTGCTCTTCCTCCGTTAAGGAATGCCCTCTCTCCTTTTTTTCCACCAGGTAGGGAATGAATCATCCATTAAAACCCAGTGAAAGCATCTCCTTGCTAAAGTTTCCCAGAGACAACCTCTATGCAGAGTAAACCGCTCATTCTTTTATGCCAATGGCGTATCAGTCAATCAAATATTGGGTGAGTGCCCACTATGTGTTAGACACAGAGAGGGAAAAAATAAGGAGGACCTAGTCCTTACCCACAGGAAAATCACAGTGGAGGAAATTATATATTACAATAACTGTACCTTGGTAAGTGCTAAAATATTCTCTGTATCCTGTGCACATCTCTAATAACAAAATATGGCAATTATTTGTTTGCATGCTTATTTCTCCTACTAAACTACACCTTTTTGAGGCCAGGAACAAAACTTATCCATCATAGTATCTCCAGAATCTGAAACTGTACCTCATACATGTCAAAACTCAACAAATGTTTGTTGAACATTAGGTGGACAGAAAATGAAAGTGAAAGTCACTCAGTCGTGTCCAACTCTTTGCAACCCCATGGACTATAGCCTACCAAGTTCCACCGTCCATGGGATTTTCCAAGCAAGAATACTGGAGTGGGTTGCCATTTCCTTCTCCAGGTGATCTTCCAGACCCAGGGATTGAACCCAGGTCTCCCACACTGTAGGCAGACGCTTTACCATCTGAGCCACCCGGGAACAGAATCCTGTTCTAATTATGTGTAATAGGAGGAGAGCTGAACAAATCTGGCTAATAGACTTATGATAAGAATGACAGAAATGATAAGTAGGGACAGAAGGACTTCACATTTGTGGCACACACATCTTTAATTTCTGGTTCCCCTTTAAATGCAGCGCAGCTTTTGCTGACCTTTCCAGAGTGGTTGACCTGGTGTTGAGAAATAGGAGTGCCTCTATTTGAGGGCAGAATGGTATTGTGAAAGGCAGGTAGGCATGTCCAAGTTTTTACTTGTTATGAGCTCTTTGGAAAGCCCTGTAACTTTTAGGCTAGTCTGTAGAAGGGGCAGTGAAGCTAGATTTGTTCATTCTTTCATTTATCAAATAATATTGTGTGACTTGCCATTATGTTCGGGACCCAGAAAGTAGCGACACATAAGGTATGATCCCTGACCCTGTGAAACTTACATATATGAGAGACAGATAAGCAGGCATAAAAGCACAGCCCAGGTTTGGAAAGAAAGATTTACATGTTATGGAGATTAACTTTTTATCCTGAAAGCTTTGAGGAAGTCTTCAAAGGGTGATTAAAGAAATGACTTCACCAGATGTGTTTCAATGGATCATCATGGCTTTGGCGTGGCACAGGTCTGAGCGGTCCTAGGTTATAGGAAGAGGGACCAGTTAGCAGAGTGTAGATGTGACCTGAGTGAGAGATGCTTAAAAAAGATCTAAGATTTGTGCCTGCCTTAAGTTTCTATGATCACCCACCCCACTGTGTCGGTTCAGACAGTCTGAGTGCATCTTTTCGAACAGCAGAAGGTTTGTGGTTCAAGATTGCCTCTCAAAAGTTAGTGAAAAGAGTTTGAGGATGATCCCAGATGGCACTCCAACTTTGTCTAATTTTGAACCTTGCTGTGCATCTTAATACCACATACTGACTTGAGCAAAACAATGGTGTGATGGTTAAGGCTGAAGCAAGCTGTTCATGGAGATTCCATCATGCACACTGGCAATGGATGACAGGAATTAAACCCTCCACCTGCAGCAGAGCCAGTGGGGTGTGGAATACATGTGATGAAGACTTTTTATTAGGTAACAGTTCTACAAGGAGAGAATTTACCCTAGAATAACCTTGTCATAGGAGACTTTTGTTGCATAATAAATGTCACCAGGTATAAATCTGTTTGAAATATGGGGTGGAAGGTGGTCTCCTCTCCTTTCATTCCCATAGTTAGAGAGCAATTGGCATTCTTTTAAATCACTTAAGTTTGTTAACAACTTCTAAGAAAAGTAAAGATTCTATTTCCCATGCATCAGAAGGAAAAAAAAATGTGTCAAGGGGATCTGATTCCTAATTCATTTGAAAACATTTGGTTGGAAGCAAAAAATACACACATCTGAATGAGTTCTAGTTTTACGGGGCTCATATTTGGAGTTACTCAGCAATGTTGCACCTGCCAAGCTGCCATCAGGGATTTCCAAGTTGTCTCCCATTACCTAAGGAGTACGTACTTCCATTCTGTAGTGCTAATCATAAAGCTGGATCATTCCATTTTTGTTCCTCTTGTTGCAGGTTTTGAACAAAGTGCTAGAAGTGGTGATGATATTCTACTTGTTTTCTGGAACAAAAAGGGATTATAGGAATCTGTATGTGTTCCCCACTACCAAAGAAAAAGAAGCTTCACCTTGATACTCAAGCCATAATGAATCCCTTAAAGAATTATGCCCATCACTCTTCCTAACAACTGTGTGTGGTTTTTGACTCTGTTTCAAATTTGAAGGGGTTTTAACCCGAAAGTTCAGAAATAAAAATCAGAGAAAGCCATTATAAGAGTACAGGGTATTCTGACTGGATGAACCTTCAGTAGTGAAGTATAAAGATGAAATAACTAAGTCCAGGACCAGGAATAAAGACCAGAGTGAAAAATAAGACCAATTGCTTCTTCCCTGTTATCAAAGGTGAACTCCTCCTGACCATACAGACATGAAATACTGATTGGGTTCCAGAAAGGTGATTAGGGTGGCTTATCATGGGTTCTGCAGTGTCTGTGAAGGAGTCACAGTTGTTTGACCTTATTATATTGAGTGTGATTTGATGTGCTGTGTTGTAACAGAACAGAAACATCAATGGACAAGGAATCCATCTAACATTAAGTTCCTGTGACCAAGAATCACAATTGTCTATTTTTTTCCCTGAAATGAGCACCGTGGTTGCCCGCTAAGATGAGCAACTCAGGTCCCCAAGGGAGTTATTAATCTCAACTTAATAATTGATCTTCCAAGTGGAAGACCATTCTTAATGGGTCCAGAGTATCCTGATGGTGTTTCACACTTTAGAAGGTGTAAAGGATGGAAGCAGGGGCATAGCTGCATCTTCAGGATATTCTGCCAACCAGTGTTACTGCCACCAAAATTCAGTACCATCTCATGAAAACTATACCTCCAGACTGTATTTGAGAGCATAGAATGCCTTCTCTCTGAGAAAAGCTTCTTCTGCATCATTCCCACAATCGCCTGTTGAAAAAGAAACGAGAGAAAAGAGGCAAAATGTTATTTTTGGAAAGCTTACTTTACCCCCACCCAGTTGTTAATGCATATCTTCTCTGTTTCTCAAAATGGCAAGAAAAGAATTATTCATAAACTTACTACCTATTACTGTTGGTAATTTAATATATTTCCTTACACATTTTTCCATATATATCAAATATATGTATCTGTGACATTTTAATGCACTTCTTCCCTGCTTTTAATTCATATATGTTAGGTACATGAGTCTTTTGTTGTTCCATCACTAAGCCGTGTCCGACTCTTTGTGATCCCATGGACTGCAGCACGCCAGGCTTTCTTGTCCTTTACCATCTCCCAGAGTTTGTTCAAATTCTTGTCCATTGAGTCAGTGATGCCATCCAACCATCTGATGCTCTATTGTTCCCCTCTCCTCCTGTCTTCAATCTTTCCCAGCATCAGGGTCTTTTCCAATTAGTCTATATTTGGGTCTGTGTGCTGTGCTTAGTCGCTTAGTACTGTCTGACTCTTTGCAACCCCATGGACTGTAGTCTGCCAGGCTCCTCAGTTCATGAGATTCTCCAGGCAAGAATACTAGAGTGGTTTGCCATGCCCTCCTCCAGAGTATCTTCCCAACCCAGAGATTGAACCCAGGTCTCCCACACTGCAGGTGGATTCTTTACTGTCTGAGCCACCAGGGAAGCCCATAAATGCTGGACTAGGTAGCCTATCTCTTCTCCAGGGAACCTTCCTGACCCAGGAATTGAACTGGGATCTCCTGCATTGCAGGCGGATTCTTTACCAGCTGAGTGACCAGGGAAACCTATATGGGTCTATATGTATATAGTTTTACAATATGATATGATTGGTGGTATAGTAAAGGACATGAGCTATACGTTAGATCCTAGCTAAAAATATTTCTTTTAATAGCTTGCTGCTGCTGCTGCTGCTGCTAAGTCGCTTCAGTCGCGTCCGACTCTGTGCGACCCCATAAACGGTAGCCTACCAGGCTCCCCGTCCCTGGGATTCTCCAGGCAAGATCACTGGAGTGGGTGAAAATCCTAATATATTCCAATTAGAGTTGGAATAATTAGTAAATATGTCTGGATATTTGTGCTAAGTTCTCCACTTATTAATCCTGAAGATATGTACGTACATCCCTTAGTGAAGTAAAGTCGCTCAGTTGTGTCCGACTCTTTGCGACCCCATGGACTGTAGCCTACCAGTCTTCTCAGTCCATGGGGTTTTCCAAGCAAGAATACTGGAGTGGGTTGCCATTGCCTTCTCCAGGGGATCTTCCCGACCCAGGGATAGAACCTGGGTCTCCCACATCGTAGGCAGACGCTTTACCCTCTGAGCCACCAGGGAAGCCCCTTCCTAGGGTATAAACACTTTTTTTTTTTTTTTTTTTTTGGCGGAGCTTGTGGGATCTTAGTTCGCTGACTCCCTAAGTATTTAAACCCATGCCCTTGGCAGTGAAAGTATGGCCTTGTAACTACTGGGCCACCAGAGAATTCCCTAAACACATTTTTCTTTCCTTGTTTACAATTCTCCACCACTTTTTACTTGTGGTGATGCTTTCATCCCCTGCCTGTTTGCTCAGTTACAAAATGTGTTCCAGGATTTTTCAGTTTAATGCATCATTCACAACAGTCCCTTAATTCTTCTGGTCACTTTCTTTCTGAATTCCCTTCAATCCATCAGTTGCTATTTGGGGGGCATAGCTGGCGGCAAACTCTTTTGAGCTTCCAGGACTCAGAGATGATCATCATCTTTGTAGTCAGTGAGTGTTCCCTTTCCAGATTTTCATCTCATTTTAGCCTTTATTTTCTGGTCTTCCACTCAGTATTTAATTCCCTGTCTGTATATATTACAGTTTGAATTGCTTGTCCATAAACGTTACAAGTTTAATCTGACATAACTGTCTTTCTTAAAAAGAAAATTTACAGCACAAATAATTATATCACCTTCTTAATTAGCAAAGTTTTCTGTATTTCTTTTTTGTCTTCTAGTTTTATAAAACATTTTAATTCCTTTATCTTATTTTAAGCTAACCATTTAATTCTATGACTATTCTTCTTGACTTTTTTTTTTAGTACTCAATGTCTTTGAGCTACTCTTTTTCACATTTTTAAAATACGTGCTAAATGTTATTTCTTGACTTTGGCATAATTTCGTAACTCCTCATTATTCTTTCAGTCCATGGGTAGAATAATTCTGTCAGTAAAGACATCAGGGCCTGCCTTTTCCATGACAGCCAACTGGCAGGGGATGTATTTTATACATCTTGGTTTGGTGGCTTCCAAGTAAAGGGATGAATCGGAGAATATAAGATCTTTGCCAGTAAGCTCTTTATGAAATCAGTCCTTTGGTGCCTAAACTCTTTCCTTTATCCTTTAGATTGAAGCATCACTAAAATTTTCTGACCCACTTTTGTTGTTTTGTAGTTGTCTACAAGACACCCACTTAATTTTTTTTTATTGAAGTGTAGTTGCTGTACAATATTATATGTTATAGGTGTACCATATAGTGAGTCACAGTTTTTAAAGGTTATACTATATTTATTATAGATAAATAGAATGTTTATTTTATAAATATTGTATTTATTATAATACTTCCTTGGAAGGAAATTTATGACCAACCTAGATAGCATATTCAAAAGCAGAGACATTACTTTGCCATCAAAGGTTCATCTAGTCAAGGCTATGGTTTTTCCTGTGGTCATGTATGGATGTGAGAGTTGGACTGTGAAGAAGGCTGAGCGCCAAAGAATTGATGCTTTTGAACTGTGGTGTTGGAGAAGACTCTTGAGAGTCCCTTGGACTGCAAGGAGATCCAACCAGTCCATTCTGAAGGAGATCAGCCCTGGGATTTCTTTGGAAGGAATGATGCTAAAGCTGAAACTCCAGTACTTTAGCCACCTCATGCGAAGAGTTGACTCACTGGAGAAGACTCTGATGCTGGATGGGATTGGGGGCAGGAGAAGGGGATGACAGAGGATGAGATGGCTGGATGGCATCACTGACTCGATGGACATGAGTCTGAGTGAACTCCAGGAGCTGGTGATGGACAGGGAGGCCTGGCATGCTGCGATTCATGGGGTCACAAAGAGTCGGACACGACTGAGCAACTGATCTGATTTGATAAGATATTGGCTATATCCCCTGTGTTGTACAATATATCCTTATAGCTTATTTTATACATAATAGTTTGGGTCTCTTACTCGCCTACCTCTTCTTGCCTCTTGCCCTATCCACTCCCCACCAGTAACACTAGTTTGTTCTCTGTATCTGTCTAATCCACTTTTTAAAATGTTTTTATTGTGGTGACTTATGTATAACATAAAATTTGGCATTTTAACCATTTTTAAGTCTACAATTCAGTGGCATTTTAAGTATTCCACAGTAATGTTGATCATCATCACTATTTTCAAAATTTCTCATTACCCCAAACAGACTCAGTAACCATTATGCAATAACTCCCCATTCTTCCCTCCCTCCAGGCCCTGGTAATCTCCATTCTACTTTCTGTCTGTCACTATGAATTTGCTTATTTTACATATTTCATAAAGTGGAGTTCAATCAGTATTCCTCATTTTATGTCTGACATTTCACTTGGCATAATCTTTTTTTCCATGTTTTAGCATGGATCAGAACTTGGTTCCCTTTTGTTGCTGAATAATATCCATTTTATGGCTAAGCTACAATTTGTTTATCCACTCATCTTTTAATTGACACGTGGGTTATTTCCACCTTTTGGCCATTGGGAAAAATACTACAGTGAATATTGGCATTGTTACTGATTTTTTGAAGTACCTCTTTTTATTTTCCCCTCCTTGCTCATCCCCATGATAATACCCGAGTCTCCAGCTCCTATTATAGTGATCTTCACACCTGGAAGATCACTTTGTCCCTAGCTGTTCCCACCTCCCTGCAAAAATAAAAAATAAAAATAAAAAGGAGAAGTCATTAATGGCACTAGTTATACTTGTTAAAAAATGATGCAAGCTATTTGAAAAATAAGGAAATGTTCCCGTAATTTTACCACTTTAAGGTAAGTAATGATGTAATTTTGGTTTGCTTTTGTCAATTTTTTGCATTGCATTTTTAATTTAAATGTAAACATGTTATGTGTTTTTTCAATAAGTGTGTATGATTTAAAGTTTGTTTTGTTTCCATTTTGCTCATAATCATTAAGATTTATTTTGGTTAATGTTTCCCTTTTGTATCTTTTTGCCTACTACATCCATCCAATAACTTTCAGTCTTTAGTGTTCTTATGTTTTATATGTAGCCAGGCCTGTCCCTAATATTTGCAGGGCCCGAGACAGTGTAAGTGGAGGCCCATATGCATCCTAATTGCTTTAATGAGTAATTATTACATCTTAATTTAGAAAAGATTTTCAAGTTTCAGAAATTTCATGTGATGTACCACATGGATGGTACGTTATGGATTTGATCAGAATCCATAGCTTGTACATTTTATTGTTTGATCAATAATTAAGTGAAAAAGTTGTACTATCATACTTGTGAGTTTTATGTGGGTAATGCTTGACAAAAGTCTGTCCACTTGCATTATCTCCAATTTTTTTTTATAAAAATATAAGCAGACTACTTCTTTAAAGACTTTCTCTTTATTTTTTCAGTTTTTTTCCCTCCTTGAGGCTCTTTTTCATATGTTCTATTTTATCTCAATTTAAAATTTTCAGTCTGCTTCCTTCTCCCTGCCCTCCAGACCACACACACTGCGGCAGTGATAAGCTCCACCTCAGCAGCAGTACAACTCATGTATCTTCATGACACTTGAACACAGTGACCTTTTGTTTCAAGGGTAGAGCACAAGAAAT